>NC_057798.1:173713589-173741088 GCF_018294505.1 Triticum aestivum
GAGTCAGACGGCCGAGGCTCCGGTCCGTGACAAGGAGTTCGGCTCTTTGAGAGGCGGACGCAGGAGTTGGGTCCTTAAAAACGTTGAGCGCGAGCGAAACACCCACTAGGCCGGCTGGTGGCAATCCGGCTTGGCCGGTTGGTGAGCAGCCGGTCGTGCGGCTACCTCAGTTGACGAGCGTCGGGCCAGGTTGGTCGACCCGGCGGCTTTAACCTAGTGTATGAATCGTAGGGGAGCTTTAGCCCGTTGTGCTTGCCCGCCATCAGCCAGAGCTGGATCTGTGGTTTTAGGGTGAAGTGGGGGGCCGCGGCATCCTAACTTATCAGGAATCACTAAGTGAAGCGATGGGGTGATGATCAAGCCGGCCAGCCCCCGAGCCCCCGGGTCGAGCTTGTCGAGCCGGCGGCCGGGTTCAGTAGTAAAGTGGTGTGAAATATGGACGCAATAAATTGGTTGGCAAAAGGCAGCCCCCGAGTCTCGTTCGGGGACCCCATAGTTTCATATGCTTACAAAAGGCGTTGATACGTACATTCATTCGGCTAACTGTAAAACGGACGGAGGAGTTCCGCGTTCCACGGCCGGGTCATTTCTTCGCCGGCGGTGTCCCTCTTGTGCTTCTTTGATTTGCATGTGTCGATGAGGTAGTAGGCATTGCAGTCGCGCAAAGCCCTGCTCACGATGAACGGGCCTTCCCATGGAGAGGACAGCTTGTGCTGACCTGCCTGCTCTTGGACGAGTCGGAGGACGAGGTCGCCTTCACGGAATTCGAGAGGCTTGATCTTCTTGCTGTGGTAGTGCCTCAGGCCTTGCTGGTAGATAGCCGAGCGGCTTAAGTGCCAGAAGGTGCGCCTCTTCGAGCAGGTCGAGACCGTCTTCGCGTGCTTCTCTTGCTTCTGCTTCGGTGTACATCATAACGCGCAGCGAGTCGAACTCGACGTCAGTCGGGATGATGGCATCGGATCCGTAGACGAGGAAGAACGGGGTGAACCCGGTCGACCAATTAGTGTCATGCGCAAACTCTAGAGAACCGCGGGCAACTCGTCGAGCCAACTGCCGGAGCGTACAAGTGGCTCGACGAGTCGCGGCTTGATGCCGGACAGGATGAGTCCGTTGGCCCGCTCGACCTGCCCGTTGGACTGCGGATGTGCCACGGAGGCCAGGTCGAGGCGGATGCCAGAGACGGAGCAGTATTGCTCGAGCGCGCCCTTGGCGAAGTTGGTGCCGTTGTCGGTGATGATGTTGTTCGGCATGCCGTAGCGCACCGTTATGTCCTTGATGAACCGGACGGCTGTTGGCCCGTCCAGTTTCTTGATTGGTCTTGCCTCGATCCATTTGGTGAACTTGTCCACTGCCACTAGCAAGTGTGTCATGCCGCCTCGAGTGGTTTTGAAGGGTCCCACCATGTCGAGTCCCCAGGCCGCATAGGGCCAGGCGATCAGGATGGTGCGGAGTGCTGACGCCGGCTGGTGGCTGCGTTTGCTGAAATGCTGGCATCCTTCGCACTTGAGGACGAGCGACTCGGCGTCTTCGAGGGACGTTGGCCAGTAGAAACCGTGGCGGAACACCTTGGCCACGAGGGATCGAGATGCGACATGGTGCCCGCACTCGCCCTGGTGAATGTCGAGGAGGATGTCGATGCCGCGGTCCTGCTCGACGCAGCACTGGAACACGTCGGTAGAGTTGTGCTTGACGAGCTCGTTGTTGATGATGCTGAAGGCGGATGCCCGACGCTGAACTTGCCGAGCCTCGGTCTCGTCCATGGGGAGAACCCCGTTCTCCAGCCATTCTGATATCGGCAAGGCCCAAGATGGGGCCGTGATGGCGGTGAATACAACCACCTGGGTGGGTTCCGAGTCGGCGGCTCCTGGGCTGGGTTAAGCAGCCCCCGGGTTGGTGACGGCGACGGCCGGGTCCGGGGTGATGGTGGCCGGGTTGGGCTGTGCAGCCCCCGGGCTGGGTTGAGCAGCCCCCGCGCCGGGTTCAGCAGTCCCAGGGCTGGGTTGAGCGGTCCCCGGGTCGGCTTGCGGTGCGGCCGGGTCTTCTGGGACATGGATGGACTCGGAGTCCGGCGACGGCTTGACAGACGGCTTGCGCAGGTGCTCGAGGGAGACCCCGGACGGGATGGCTTGACGTGACGAGGCGATCTTGGCGAGCGTGTCGGCTGCCTCGTTCTCCGCACGCGGGACGTGGAGGAACTCGCAGCCATCGAAGGATCCGGACAGCTTCTGGATGAGGAAGCGATAGCTTGCCATGTTGGAGTCGCGGGCGTCCCACTTGCCGGAGCACTGCTGTACCACCAAGTCCGAGTCGTCGTAGCACAGGATGCGCCGGATGCTGAGTTCCTTGCCAAGCCGGAGGCCGTGCACAAGGGCTTCGTATTTGGTGACGTTGTTGGATGCGGCGAAGTGGATCTGGAGTGTGTAGCGGAGTTGGTCACCCTTCGGAGATGACAGTACAATGCCGGCCCCTAAGCCGAGTCGCATCTTGGACCCGTCGAAGTGCATGCGCCAATGCGTCGAGTTGAGAGGCGGCGGCAGGTACTGGGTGTCGGTCCAGTCGACGAGGAAATCGGTCTGGGCCTGAGACTTGATCGTGGTGCGGGGCTCGTAGAGGATGGTGTGGCCGGCTAGCTGGATCGCCCACTTGGCAACCCGGCCGGAGGCGTCCCGGCACCCGATGATTTCTCCGATAGGCGTCGTGCTGACGACAGTGACGGCATGTTCTTGAAAGTACTGCTTCAGCTTCTTGGCGGTGAGATACACGCCGTAACACATCTTCTGGTAGTGCGGGTAGTTTTGCTTGGAGGTGGAGAGCACTTTGCTCAGGTAGTAGACCGGACGCTGGACGGCCTGGATCTTGCCCTTCTCCGGTCGCTCGACCACCAGCACCGTGTTGACCGCCCGCGAGGTTGCTGCTATGTAGAGCAACAGCAACTCCTTGTCGGTCGGCGCGGCCAGGACGGGTGCAGTGGAGAGCATGCGCTTTGAGGTCTTGGAAGGCTTTGTCCGCCTTGCCGTTCCACTCGAACGGGCTTGTTTTCTTCATTAGCTTGTACAGGGGCAGTGCCTTCTCGCCCAGCCGTCTTAGAAACCGGCTGACCGAGGCCAGGCAGCCTGTGAACTTCTGGACATCGCGCAGCCGGGTTGGCTTGCGCATGTGCTCGATGGCCTTGATCTTCTCCGGGTTCGCCTTGATGCCGCGCTCCGAGACGAGGAAACCGAGCAGCTTTCCGGCTGGAACGCCAAAGACGCACTTTTTC
This sequence comes from Triticum aestivum, assembly GCF_018294505.1. NCBI lineage: Eukaryota > Viridiplantae > Streptophyta > Magnoliopsida > Poales > Poaceae > Triticum > Triticum aestivum. Next base: position 173,716,849 of record NC_057798.1, read on the forward strand.
GGGTTGAGCTTGACCTTGTATTCGTGGAGGTTGGCGAATGTTTCCTTCAAATCGTCGAGGAGCATGAGGTGCTAATTGGTCTTCACCACGATATCGTCCACGTACATGTGGATGTTCGTGCCGAGTTTCGGTAGCAGGCACTTCTGCATGCAGCGTTGGAAGGTGGTGCCAGCGTTATTCAACCCGAACGACATGGTGATGTAGCAGTACGCTCCGAAGGGCATGATGAAGGACGTCTTTAGGGCATCGGACGGGTCCAGCTTGATCTGGTGATAGCCGGAGTAGGCGTCCAGGAAGGACAGCAGCTCGCACCCGGCGGTCGAGTCGATGACTTGGTCGATCCGCGGGAGGTCGAACAGATCCTTTGAATAGGCCTTGTTGAGGCTGGTGTAGTCGATACGCATGCGCCAGGTCTTGTTCTTCTTCAGGACGAGGACTGGGTTGGCCAGCCACTCAGGGTGAAACACTCCCATTATGAAGCCGGGCACCAAGAGCTTGGCGACCTCTTCACCAATGGTTCTTCTCTTCTCTACGGAAAATCAACGGAGGGGTTGACGGACAGGCTTGGCGTCCTTGCGGACGTGGAGTTTGTGCTCGGCGTACTTCCTCGGGATACCCGGCATGTCTTTGGGGGTCCATGCGAAGATATCCCGATTCTCACAAAGGAACTCGACGAGCTTGCCTTCCTATTTGCTGTCGAGGCGGGCGCCTACAACAATGTACTTGCTGCAGCTGGGGTCTTGCGGGTTCAGCTTCACTTTCTTGGTTTCCTTGGAGGGCTTGAAGGCGGCCTCATCTGCCAGGTCCAGAGTCGGGATCGACGTGTCGGAGGCCTCGCCGACCAGGGCGACGATCCAGTCGAGCTGGCGCCGCTCCTCGGCAATGACCAGCGACTCGGCCAGCTTGGCGCCGTCTCGGGCGCACTCCAGAGACTTGCAGTAGTCGCTGGTGACAATAATGAGGCCCTTGGGACCCGGCATATTCATCTTCAGGTACGCGTAGTGGGGAACCGCCATGAATTTGGCGAGCGCAGGCCGGCCCAGCAGCGCATGGTACGCGCTGGACAGGTCCACCACCTCGAACCAGATTGGTTCGCATCGGAAGTGGCTGTTGTTGCGAACAGAACGTCGAGCCAGACCCGGCCAATGGGTGAACAGGAGAGGCCGGGTACGATGTCATGGAAGACGGTCCGGGTTGGCTCCAGGTCCTCGGCCTTGAGGCCGAGCTTGGTCATCGTGTCGTGGTAGAGGATGTTCATGTTGCTGCCGCCGTTGATGAGGACTCGGGAGAACTTGCAGGTGCGCTGCGCGACGATTGTAGGGTTGAGGACGAGGGCATACCCACCCGGACTCGGCATGAATGCTGGGTGATCCTCCCGGGTCCAGGTGATCGGGCTCTCCGACCAATGCATGAAATCCGTCTTGGCCGGGACGACGGTGTTCACCTCTTGCTGGAGGAGGCGCTCCCTGCACTTGTCGTCGCCGAGGCTGGTGAAGGTGATGTAGGCCGCGTTCTAGTCTGGGTAGGCCGCGTTCTCGTTCCGCATCGCGCCGCCGGCAGGGGGCAGCGGTGGAGGCGGAGGCGGTTGTCCCGCGCCCGGAGCCGGAGCCGGAGCCGGAGGAGGCAGGACGTCGCCCCTCATGATGCCCTTGGTGATGGCGCACTGTCGAAGCGTGTGTGTGGAGGGTCTTGCGCCATTGTGGTGCTTGCATGGGGCATCGAGCATCTCTTCGAAGCTCATGGCGGGTTGCCATGCCATCTTGCCGGTCTGCCGGCGCTTCGCTGCCGGGTCCGCCGCGGGCTCGGCAGCCGCGACGAGCCGGTTGTCGTCACGTTGCGCCATCTACTCAGCCTTGCGCTTGTTGTTCTGGTGGTGCTGCTGTCGGCTGCCTTCGCCGGCCGGCTTCTGTGGAGGGACCGGCTTTGCCTTGCCGGCCTCGTCCAGCGCCACCTGGATCTTCATGGCGGAGTCGACGTTGGCGTACTTGTCCGCCATCACCATGAGCGCGGCCATGGTGGCCGGCTCGGAGCGTAGAAGCTTGTGCTTGAAGAGGGTGCCGTCTCGGCACCCGCTGACGAAGTATTGGATCGCCTGGACTTCATGGACGCCCTTACAGCCGTTCCGGAGCTCGGTCCAGCGTGCAAGGTACTCGCGGCCGGTCTCCGTCGGCCCCTGCACGCACATGGCGAGCTGACTGGGGTGACCGGGTCGCTTGTACATCCCCGTGAAGTTGCGGACAAATGCTTCCTCGAAATCGACCCTTGCGTTGATGCTGCCCATCGGCAGGCTGTTCAACCATGTGCACGACGATCCTTGGAGAATGAGCGGTGCGTAGCGCACGGCAAGACGACGATTGGCACCGGTGATGCCAACGGCCGTGGTGTAGTCGGTGAGCCAGTCTTCTGGCTTCACGGTCCCATTGTACTTGGGGGTGTCGCGGGGAAGCATGAACCCCTTGGGGAAGGGCTCCTCCCGGATGCGTGGGCCGAAACACGACGGCCCGATAGCGCTGCTCTCCTCCACCTCCATGGAGCGAGTGAGCTGATTGAGGCAGTGGCGCGCGTTGGCGTCGTTGATGGCGCGCGGGCGGAGTCTACTGGCGGCCAGGCCCCGAGGGGCCAGGTCGGCTGGAGCCGGACGCCGGCCAGGCTGGCCGGGTCGACACTGGGTCTCTCGGGCGGGCTCGTTGCCCAGAGCATCGGCGGAGGTGCCGACCGAGTTGCGCTGGGTCCGTCCTTGGCCGGAGTGCGCCTCGCCGGGCGGCGAAGAGGCCGTGTGCAGGAGTTCGCCGGGTCCGCCAACGCGGGCGGAGCCGGAACCCGCCGGCTTGGTGAGCTGGTTGAGGCGATCCTGCTGGGTGTTGGCGGCGTAGAGGAGTTCGCGCATCCACCCGATGTGCTCCTTGAGCTCCTCGCCCGCGAGTTGGTCGAGGCCGACCGCGGCTGCCTCCGTAGCGTGCATGTTCTTGACTAGGGTCTCGTAGACGGTCCGGATGGCGCCGAAGGCCCGGCCGATCGCTCCTCCCCGGGCGCGAGTATCAGCGGCCCGTCTCGGCTCGGCCACGGCGGGCATGAATCCGTGGGCGGCGGCGTGCTCCATCTGAGCAGCTTCCAGGCGGCGTCTGGTGGCGGCCAGCGTCTCGGACAGGTCCAGCATTTGCTGGCACCTGTCCTCGAGCTGGGTTTGGGCTTCAGCAATGTTGGTGGCGTCGATGTCGGTGCCAATGGGGATGCGGAGGCTCTGCATCACGGCGCACAGTGGGTCGGATGGCTCCGTTCGTGCCGTGGCGGCCATGGCTTCAGCGGCTCTTCTCGCCTTGCTCGACGAGGAAGAGGTGCCATCGCCGGTGACGAAGACCTCTACGTGGGCGTCCATGGCCCCAGCAGCGAATCCACCACTGAGAGAAAGCGGGGAGTCGGAGTAGCTAAGCACCCCGCTAGGGTACTCGTCGGCCGAGAGCGCGTCGGAGATGCGTAGCACCATGAAAGGAGGCGGCGAGCGCGCCGATGACGTCGTCCGCCAGAGCGACGGACTCGTCGGAGTAGGAGAGGGGCCCCGTTGGAAGCATGTTTCCGGCTAGCTCCTCGAGCCGCCCCATGGTGGGCGCCAACTGTCGTGGTGGGCGCACGGCAGATGCCAAGGGATGGCTAAAGAGAGGAGGAGGATCGAGGGCGCTGGTGGGCTTCGGAGGCGAGGTTGATATCCGCGGGCACGGGACGCCGGACATATCCAGGTTCGGGGCTCTCCGGAGAGATAACACCCCTAGTCCTGTCGAGTTTAGTTGGATGGTTGATAGTACAATGTCGCTCCTGGAGCTGTTTGGAGGAGGAAGGAGGCTGGCCAAGGCTCCGGCTGCTCCTTCTCCTTGGTGTTGCTATGTAGTGGCTAGTCCTATCTTGCTTGTTCTATCTCGTGTGGCTTTGCATGCCGTGTGTCTGCGTTGGATATCTCCAATTCTTACCTCTGTAGGCGTGGACTCCTGGGGGGCTTTATAGATCAACCCACCTAGGGTTACAATGGTAATATGCCGAGTCGGTGGGTCCGTATTGTCGGCGTCCGGGGTACCGGGCTAGGTCCCGCTTGGGGGCTTGTGGTTCACCGGGTTCCCCTAGGTGCGGGCTACGCGTGCCTAGGGGGACTGTGCGTTGTCTTGTCGATCGTCATGGCGTGGTCGAGTCGATCCGCGCACAGTGTTCTCCGTCAGGCCGCCGCTTGCTGTCGTCAGTGGTGAGGGCGGGAACACTGTTGTCGTGCCAGCCCAGCGGGTAGGTAAGGGGCACTGTTGCCACGCTCTGGCTGACCACGGGCATGGGCGGGGGCACTGTAGCCTTGGTCATCGGTGATTGAGGTATCGTCCCATCGTACGGCCTGGATGGGATGGGAGCTGACCCGTGGCTAGGTTGCCGTGGACGCCACAGGTGGGTTGGCTTGCTGGGGAAGCCAAGGTTGCGTCGGGTTGAGTTGCCTTGCGCCAGCCACTGCGGCCGGGTCGACGTACCTTGCTGAGTCAAGGGTCTTGGCCGGGTTGCACACCTTGCCGGGTCGAGCGACCCGGCCTGGCGCACGCTGGTTTGTGGGGTGATGTGGGCCCCGTTGTTTTTGAAATAGATCCGGGTTCTGTTGCCTGCCTGGGGTTCATCCCCCCGACAAGAAGACCTGGAGATGAAGTCAGAGACGTAATGAGGAGGCCACGAGCCAGGAGGGTGCGCCACCCTCGTGGGCCCCTCATAGCTCTCTTGACCTAGTTCCTTCGCCTATATATACTCTTATACCTTAAAAACATCGGGGGGAGCCACGAAACCACTTTTCCACTGCCGCAACCTTCTGTACCCGTGAGATCCCATCCAGGGGCCTTTTTCGGCGATCTGCCAGAGGGGGATTCGGTCACGGAGGGCTTCTACATCAACACCATTGCCTCTCCGATGAAGCGTGAGTATTTTACCACAGACCTTCGGGTCCATAGTTATTAGCTAGATGGCTTCTTCTCTCTCTTTGATTCTCAATACAAAGTTCTCCTCACTGTTCTTGGAGATCTATTCGATGTAATATTCTTTTGCGGTGTGTTTTCCGAGATCCCATGAATTGTGGATTTATGATCAAGATTATCTATGAATATTATTTGGTTCTTATTTGAATTCTTATAAACATGATTTGATATCTTTGCAAGTCTCTTCGAATTATCGGTTTAGTTTGGCCTACTAGATTGATCTTTCTTGCCATGGGAGAAGTGCTTAGCTTTGGGTTCAATCCTGTGGTGTCCTTTCCCAGTGACAGTAGGGGCAGCAAGGCACGTATTGTATTGTTGCCATCAAGGATAACAAGATGGGGTTTTCATCGTACTGCTTGAGTTAATTCCTCTACATCATGTCATCTTGTTTAATGCGTTACTCCGTTCTTATGAACTTAATACTCTAGATGCATGCTGGATAGCGGTCGATGTGTGGAGTAATAGTAGTAGATGCATGCAGGAGTAGGTCTACTTAACACGGATGTGATGCCTATGTTCATGATCATTGCCTTAGATGTCATCATAATTATGCGCTTTTCTATCAATTGCTCGGCAGTAATTTGTTCACCCACCGTAATATATGCTATCTCGAGAGAAGACACTAGTGAAACCTATGGCCCCGGATCTCTTTTCCATATTATTGAATCTTGTTTACATCTTGCTAGTTTCCGATCTACTATTTTGCAATCTTTACTTTCCAATCTATACAACTAAAAATACCAAAAATATTTACTTTACCGTTTATCTATCTCTATCAGATCTCACTTTTGCGAGTGGCCATGAAGGTATTGACAACCCCTTTATCACGTTGGTTGCAAGTTCTTGATTGTTTGCGCAGGTATTCGGTGACTTGTGCATCATCTCCTACTGGATTGATACCTTGGTTCTCAAAACTGAGGGAAATAGTTATGCTACTTTGCTGCATCACCCTTTCCTCTTCAAGGGAAAACCAACGCAAGCTCAAGAGGTAGTAGTCCCGGGCTAGATAAGGTGGCACCCGTGGGGATACCGTGCGTGAGGCCGCAAAGTGATATGATGCGTTACATCTTAGATCAGTGTGACTTAGGATTGGGGTCCTGACAGTTTTGGTATCAGATCCTGACTGCCTGTAGGATTACCAAGCCAAACTAGTCGAGTCTAGAAATTCTTTAGTGATATAAGGGAATTGATTATGGAAGGGAACGTAAGGCTCTTTTTACTCCTTTACCCTTTGTCCCTCTGATCTGAGTAATCCTCTTCTCTTCTACGGGGATTAAGAACTAGGCTTCTCATCTTTCTATCTGGATCACATGTTACTAATCTATAGATTTATAGGAATGATGGATTCAAGGCTCAGTTCACCTCCTACTACTTCCATGTGTTGACAGTTGATCTCGGAACCTTGATATTGTGATTTTGTGTGGTTATGCCACCATTTTGTAGGATATCCCAAATCTTTTGAGCATTTACAGCCGTTATGCTATCCGAGTTGTCCCAGGTCTCTAAACAATCTGATGCATTTGCAAATCTTTCCTCCTTGTTTGTGATGTTCCTTTAGGCCAGATTAAGAACACTAAACGGTCCGTTGAGGTACTCCATTGCCTTGACATATATGTTGAAGCTATTATTATGACACTAGGGTATCCTAGAGAACCACCTAGTAATCTAGACGTGTTTTGTGTTCCTAGTGTAATGATTCTGACCACCATTCTCGAAAGCATCTGGTGATGTTATTTAGTTTAGTATAGCTACTCTATTTATGGGTTCTTGAACCCAAGATTCACTCTACTTACTTCCGGTTGATAGTGGTTGCTAGTTCCTTTAGGGTATTAGTAACCTTTGTGATAGTCCTCGAGGTTTGTGGTATATCATTCTTCCAATATCGTGAACTGCTTATGGCAGAAGTTCTTCTTTGAACCAAAAGATCACAACAAGAGTGCCCCGAATGAGTTCTTCTTTATGTTTGTGACTCTGCCAATCCTACCTTCCTGCATGGGTTATCCAGAAGAAATATGTTGCCATTGTTCGCTACTAATTTGTCATCCACAACTCAGAAAACTATATGTTCCTTTGAGTTGACCATCTTTAGTTGTATTCTGACCATCGTGTATCAACTGATAGTCAAGGTATGCCATGCATTTGTTCATTGATGCCCATTACGCTTTTGGTCCGCCAGGCCATTCTACTTCAGAATGACTAGGAGAAAGAAACTCTAGTACCTTGTCCATTTCGAGGATTGGGTCAAAGTAGTTGTATTCCGCAGATCAAAATACCAATCCAGCTTTTGTTCTGTTCTACCTTGGAGTATTACCATCTTTACGTCAGGAATATCATGGGAAATGCACACCATCCTTTGAATTCTTGATGTAGTGGTACTTCTCGCCATCATTATTTATTCCTTGGTTTCTGTGTTATTGTAACTGGAATGCTAACAAGTGAATCGTGATGTGTGAAATCAATACTCCCAGCAACCCCGTTGCTTGGTAGTTAATGGAAAATACTCTCATTATTAGCGTGCTGGTTATTGAATCATCATCCTAAGATTGATCATGCTACCTAGTCCATATTTCCTGGTGCACTCTTCGATCAATGAGTTAGGATTGTGTCAATTCCTCGCTCTTTTGGTCATATCGTCTTGCCTTGAAAAGCAAGATTGTTTTCCGAGCTTAGTAACATATCACTGGTTCGTGATTTTTTGAATATCTTCTCAGAGGTATCACCAGTCTGTCCCCTAACCGTTATGTTGAGTTCGTGATCAAGTTGGTTTTCCTCAAAACCACCCCTTCTCCAAGAATCTGTGTTGGATACCCCTGAGCTAGTTGGCTAAGCTAGACACAACTTGGAGAGTTGGGAGATAAAAGCTTGCCCGACTTAGTTCATTCCAAAGGGATATCTTTGTGTGTGTCGAAGGAAGATGATATGTTCATCGATTGATCTTCGTGCTCAGTTGTTGGATCTATTGTCTTATGTAATCTTTGATTTGAGTGTGGGCTATTATCAAATCAAATCAGTGCCAACCAATTTCGTAATGTTGTGTTACTCATGGTTATTCCTCGAGCATGCATCATTATATATTTTGGTCTGACCAATGCTATCACCTTGTTCACATACGTTGATCTAGATAACCATTTTGTTGGTTTGGCTTATCGCAAACAATTCATCTGAGTGACCTGTATATCGTCTATCGCACACACTTTGATCTGGCAAACCGTTTCTATGGTTTTGTCTCATTCCAAACAGTTTGTATGGGCCAACTGTATGCCACTTATCACACACGCAACTCTTTTCTGAATCATGGTTGATTGATCCGCCATTGCACACAGTTTATTTTATTGGTGACAGTTTTATTACCATACCATTTGTGATTCATGCATCACACATAGTTTGGTCTAATGGTCTCCTATACATGTGTCGCGTTAGGACCTTCCTGCAGTAGTGTATGGTGATACTACATATTATGCAATCCTAAACATGTTATATGTCACAACCTAGCTAGTCATGCATTAGAGTGTTGCATCATGTTTATTCTTTCATCAGAAACTTGAAATGGGGATGACAGAACCCCCAGTCCCCTCTGAAACCAACTAGGGTTTACTAAAATAATTTTCAATGAACCTGAAATGCCCTTCTAAAATGTCCATCATTTTTGTCTTGGTTCAGAACCTCTGCAAAAAGTGGTGCACATTTTCCTAGGCCATCTTAGGGTTTTTGAATTAATTCATAAATATTTGAATTTAGGCATTTAAAATTATATAAAATGTTTAAATGCTCAAATACCTCCAAACTAAAATGTTTCATGTTGGAAATAATCCAGCTATGGACCAGGAGTGATTTGGTGATTTTTGAAATTGCCTAGGTATTTTATTTAATTCAACAAAGTTGCAGAAGTATTAGAAAAACAGAAAACAGAAGAAAATGGAAAAAACTTACCTGGCGCCTGCCCCGGCCCACCTGCCGGCCCAGCCCAGCACCGCTCCAGCGAGCTGCTTGCCGGCCAGGCAGGCAGGCAGGTGCCCGACGGCGACCGCGGCGTGCGCCACGCACCTGCTCGCCGCCTCGCCGCTCCCCTCGCCAGGTGACGTCGAGGATCGGTCTCTCTCTCTCCCCCGAACCCCCCAGACACCCCCTCTCCTCTCCAGCTCCTCCCCCTCGCACGCCCCAGCCATGGCCGACGCCATCGCCGCCACCCCCTCGCCGTAGCCACGCCCTCCGACCACCCCACGCCGTCTCACCGTGTCCAGGAGCTCCGCCGCTGTCCACTTCATCGAGCAGCCGAGCCCCGAGCGCTCGCAACGCCCGAGACCACCGCACCGACCTCGCCCGAGCTCACCGTCGCCGGAGATCCCCTTCAACGCCGTCGTCGCTCCGGTCCATCTCCGGCCGCACCAAGAACTCCGTCGCACTCACTGTGAGCTTAGCCATCTTCCCCTCCCTTCCGTTCTTGCTCCCGAGCCATGCAGCAACCTCCCGGAGCTCAACCGCACCCACCGTCGTGGAGCTCGTCGCCGACATGCTCCCGGTCATCCTCCGGCCACAAGATGGTGTCCATCTTACTCACCAAGTTCTGCAGCACCTAGCTAGCTACTCCACGAGCCTCACCGAACCCTCTAGCGCCAAGTTCACCTCCGACCGAACCCCGGTGGCCGCCAAAGTCGTCGCCGGCGCCAACTCCGGCCATCCCGACCTCAACGGACTCCGCCAAGAGCTGCGGTTTGTCCTCAGCTTCCCTCCGGTGGTCTCCGCGGCCCATTTGGTGGCCGAAATGGCCAAAACCACTTCCGCCGCCGCGTCGGGCTCGCCGGCGGCTAAACGCCGGTGCAGCCGACCCGGGTTTGACCACGGGTGGGCCCTGGTTGACTCCCCTGAGTCAATGACAGGTGGGGCCCAGCCCTGTTAATTAAACAGGATTAGTTTTAATTAAGTTTTAATTAAATTAACCACCCTGACATGCGGGACCCACTGTCAGGTTTGACCTGGACCAGTTCCGTTGACCTGCTGACGTCACACTGACGTCAGGCTGACGCAGTAATTGATTTTCTGGATTTAAATTAAATCAGGAAATTCCAGAATATTATTTAAACTTCAAAAATTCATAACTTTTATTCTGTAACTCCAAATTGGACAAATTATATATGAAAAATGATCAGAAAAATCCAATCTATCCATCTGTACTATTTTCATGCATGATCAAACAAGTTAAATTGATGTTTTAAGCAGAACAAGGAAAAGCACTTTAAAAGGGCCATATTTGAATTTGAAATTTGAATCCTTGATTCAAATTTGTTCAAACCCTTCTGGTTTTAGTTGCATTAGCCCAATACACTCATATTGCCATGTTTCATGCATGCATCATATTGTTGCACATTGTTTGGTGATGTTTGTGTATCGGTGCTCTCTGCGACAGGTTCTGTCCCCGAGGAGTACCGTGTTTACCCTAACGAAGAACCGTATCAGTGCATCGAACCATCAGGCAAGCAACCAACCATTTGATCATATCGATACAATCCCATGTTCTCGCTCCTGCTCTCTTTTACTGCATTAAGACAACGCGATTCAAACTGCTGTGTGCTACGGTAGTTGAACCCATTTCCTCTGCATGACCTGTCATTGCCACAGTAACTAGATGAAACTCACTAGCATGTGTAGGAGTTGATTGAGCCATATGTATGTGTTGTTCCTACCTTGCTATGCCTGCTATGCTTAGAGTCGTGTCAGGTCTGGTTCATCTGGGTGATGGGCTAGAGTGAAATGATTATGTCGGTAATGAGAGTGGTGTGGTGAACACGATTTGGTAAAGGTATCGATGAGAGGCCATGTAGGAGTACATGGTGGGTTGTTTCATTGAAGCCGACCTTAAGCACTGAGATCTGTATGCGTGATTTAAGATACAGCTACTACCATGCATTGGGCCCTGAAATATGACCCCGCTCGACTTCTTATTCACCCTAGCTCTCTGTCCAGGAGTTACAAGTAGTTTCTGGTGTTTGTAGCCTACTGGAGGCCGTGGACAGCGCTGACCGTAGGGGTGGGCTGTGATGCGGTAGGTACGTGGCCGGGTGTACCGAATACCCGTTAGGTATCTCGGGAACCCTGTTCACATCGTTCGGGGCCGTATGGGAAACCTCGGCCGGACTCCCTGCGGATGGAACCTGAATAGGCGATAAACCTGGACTAGAGGCTTAAGTGTTTAGGTAGGTCGTGGTCTACACCCACGTCGGCTTTCGCTTGAAGTCTGCCGAGCACATGTCGTGTGCAGACGCTAAGTGGTGGAAACATGTATGAAGAAGTACACCCCTGCAGGGTTATCATAATCTATTCGAATAGCCGCGTCCGCGGTAAAGGACTACTTGGTTGCCTATACAGTTCATAGACAAGTAAATGGAAACTGTTAAAAGCCTCAAGATAAGTGTGAGTGCCGAGGATGGCTCTTCCGTAGGAAGACGGAGGTGGATCCTCGGTAGTGTATTGAAGTGGTGAGTAGTGGACTCGTGTGCGCAAAACCATTTCAGTTGGAGTACCGTAGGATAGTTTAGCCAAGAGTCAAAGCTGGCTTGCTGCAATAACTCCACCAACCCTTCTTGATACTATGCATGTATGTAGGATCTGATGTAAGTCTTGCTGAGTACCTTTGTACTCATGTTGCTATAATCTACATTTTTACAGAAGACGCTGCAACCCCTTCTGATGGGTTCTATGTAGACGTTGACATCAACGAGTAGGCTAAAGACCCAGGTGGTGACCCTGAGCTTGTGAAGGACCACGTAGTATAGCTAGGCTTTCCAAGCCTCTTTTATTTTACTAGTTGTCTGTACTCAGACAAGTTACTTCCGCTGCTGGTTTGTATGACTGTATGACTTGTATGTTGGGTCGTGAGACCCGTACCTTGGTGTATGTTATGTATGGCTCCCTGAGCCTTAAATAAAGTACTTGTGTCGTAGAGTCATGTTGTGATGCTTCGTTGTATTGCACATATCGAGCATATTGTGTGTATGATTGAAATGCTTGGTATGTGTGGGATCTGACTATCTAGTTGTTTATCTTTTGTAGCCTCTCTTACCGGGAAATGTCTCCTAGTGTTACCGCTGAGCCATGGTAGCTTGCTACTGCTCTGGAACACTTAGGCTGGCCGGCATGTGTCCTTCTTCGTTCCTGTGTCTGTCCCTTCGGGGAAATGTCACGCTTTGAGTACCGGAGTCCTGTTAGCCCGCTACAGCCCGGTTTACCGGAGTCCTGCTAGCCCAGTGCTACAGCCCGGACCCACTTGCTGATGACCGACACGTTCGAAGCTGGGTCATGGATGCCTGTCCCTGTAAGTCTGTGCCACTTTGGGTTTACGACTAGTCATGTCAGCCCGGGCTCTTTATCATATGGATGCTAGCGACACTATCATATACGTGAGCCAAAAGGCGCAAACGGTCCCGGGAAAAGGTAAGACGACACCCGTGGGGATACCGTGCGTGAGGCCGCAAAGTGATATGAGGTGTTACCAGCTAGATCGATGTGACATCGAGTCGGGGTCCTGACATTATACTCATGGTCCAGCCCACATTACACTTAGGGCTTATATAAGAGTCAATGGATACGATGATTTTGGCACCGAATTCGGCAATGAATCTGCTTTAAAGTATCCATATCTAATTTTAAAGAATTCTCTGGATACGTAATATCTGATTCCAAATTGATTCTCCTGATACGGTATAGCATATATCATGCAGATACGGATTATCCGAAAATCAACTAGAATTTTCTAAGAGTTTCAAACTGGATAATCTGATTTTTGAGTAAAACAATCCTAGCCTAATATGATAGAGACTAATTATGGAGTTATCAAGTTCATTTGACTAGTATGTCCAACTATGAACTTTATCACTAGTAGAGTTCATGGTTTAATTATTCAATTTGTATTGATACCATCTCACAAAGCTTAGATTTTAGCCTAAATCATATCTTTATTTTCTTAGCTAATTGATTCATGCAAGGCCAGAATTTTAAACCCCTCTCAAACATTGCTAGGACTATAATTACCTACCTAGCAGATTGTTGATTCGAATATTTTGGTTTCCGGTCCAAGTCTGCCCCGTTTCTGCTTTGAATCTATGGCTGGTATATCTACATTCGAGTCCACAACCCATCAATATCGGCTCCGCTATGAATCCAAGAAAATAATATGGTAAAGGATATGGTATGAGATAAATCTGTTCTGGTCCATTTACACTCCAAAGGGTTTACAAAATGAATGTTCTCCTCATTATTCCCTTTGACCGCGGTCAATAGGGAGCGCACCAGACTTATAAGAGTTCCATTTTCATCTCTGGAAATAATAGTTGTGTGCCACCTTTATGGCGTCCTCTTTCATATCTCTATAATTCATACATAAAAATCATATTAGTTAGGCTCGCACATCTTCTTTGTTCAGTTGGTGTTAGTTTAGAAAATCAGGGAGCGAGTCTCATGATCTAAGAAATTCTTGTTATTGCGGATATATATGCAACGAGTCACTAAGAACACATCATTTTTGCAACACACACTTTACCAGGCTGGCAAATTAGGGTTCATGGTCACATGAATCTAATATTTCTAGCATGCAACTTTTTAGAACATTGGCATGAGTTAGATATTCATGTGTGTGTTTTGAGCCAAAACATAAAGACAACCTGGCAGAGTCACAAAATTTATCACTCATCATTATTAGTTCTTCTTGCTAAATAATCTTATTAATTGCTACAACACATCCTTGACAGCCTTAACACGTTTCTTATTCAACACTCTTTTTTGCAAAAACAAAGTACCATAATTTTTTTTGTTTTGACAATAACTTCACACCCCCCCTTGGGTAAAGCCCTCCTTGCGGCAGGCCACAACACATTCAGCCTGATAACAACGTGAAGCGGTATATGTCCCACTGAGATCTTTGCACGTCTTGGCCTCTGAACCTACAAAACAATAATCAAAATATGGTGCATGAAAACCAGATCCTACAATATTCTAAAGGGGCAAAAGAAAAGAATGCAAGTATAGTATAATTTATACTACTAGCTAGCAAACATATAAACCATACATTTAGGAAGTGCATTGTTCTTGCAGGGGATTATTCTTAAATATATTTACCAGGAACTAACTGGAGTGGCATGAGGATTAGAAAACATAGAATGATTGTCACATTGAGGGTTCCCATGTCTCAAGTAATATACCGCCAAAAGGCAAGTAAGAGAGCACACAAAAGATGCACATCCAAATGGTCTATGCCATCTCTTATAGCCATGGATGATGATATCTGAAGAAAAATAAAAGTCAAAGATATGACATATCTCGTGTCATCAAGATATGTTGGAAAAGTAAAAGTCAAAGATATGGCATATCTTGTGTCTTCAATATATGTGTAACATGGTGTTGATATCTCTACTCCTAATGGAGCACTTGTTAGCCTGGTACTCCGGTTTTATTTCCTCTCACCACCCCTCCCACTGATTTTTCCCTTTCTCATTAAAAAAGCAAATCTCATTAAAGGGAGATCTTATTTTGTGCTTGTTTTGGCACGTGGGTTGATTCATTTTAATCATGTAAATAATAGGTAATTAATAATTTAAAAATCGTACCATATATGTGAGATCACCTTCCTAAAATATAAACATAATATTTTTCTTGCTAACCTTCCAAAACAAAATGAGATATTTCTCAATAAGAAATCATTAATCCCGCACATTATGTCATTTATTATTATCATTATCTCTACTATTAATTGACAATCACATGTTTCCTAATATCACAAAAATAATATATCTTTTTCTTATGGCCGTACGCATCCGCGCGCCCCTGCGGAGGGACGCCGTGCGGGACACCATGGAGCACACCGTAGTCGGGCCTGATATCAGGGCGATACTCAAGAATGTCAGGGCGTGCATCACAACGTCGAGGATGGCCATGGCGGAAGGCGGGTCATCAGACCGCCACGTACATACGTTCATTGACGCAGTCATATTATATTTCTTATCAGTCATACAGAAAGCCAGACAGGCTACATTCTGAAATCAAGTGTGTCCATTCAAATGTTTAGAAATTTGTTAAAAAATGTGTGCAAAAATACTCGGTAGTCGTTGTCGTTCGTAATAGCCATTCATGCAAAATCTCTACTCCTAATGGAGAAGTTGGTAGTCTGGTCACTGGTACAACGAGATGCTATACAAATGGTTTTTAACCCCTTTTCATGACGACATTTTGAAACCATTGCGAGACAAGTGTGGGCGATAGGGAGGGTCCTTCCCACATGACCGAGAAACCGTAGGGGATAGGGAGCCATGATGCAAACAGTTGTCCCTATAAAACTGATTATGATATCTCGAATATCCCAAATGCTCCATCCTTGCTACTTGTTTGTGCTGGCATTACCATTAAAGTTGGTATTCTATGGTGCTACGTTTACGATGTGCAGCCCATCACAAATAGTTCGCGAGTATAGAACGTGTATGATAAGAACAAAATCGCACACATTCACTTTGCCCGAACCGTATGTGATAACTAATTAAGAATATTAGCTAATCATCGTATAAGTGTGGGATAGGATTACGAAACGTCGGACCGTCGTAACAGTGTCGAACATGATACTATCGCACATGCTATTCTTTGGTGCAACGTTTACGATGCATACCACATGAGAAACAGTTCATGATTATAAATCGTGTACGATAAGGCAACTATAACAAACATTTAGTTTGCTTGCACCATTTGTGATATTGTCTAACATCACACACGCTTTGTAAACGGCAACTATGTGCATGCTTGCACACGTTTCCTCTGTGTGAACCGTGTCAGATTATGGTGTATATCACACACATTTGTGTTTTACCGACCATGTACGCCGTAATGACCAGCAGAGCGTAATTTCACCCTAATTTAATTGTTGCTATTTAAAATTGTGCCCAATTTGAATTTGAATTTGAATGTATGCTATAATTTTATTCATATCCATCAGGTTCAAACAACCAATGCATTATTCAACTCACAGGTACATATGTTCAAGAATTACATAAGCACCAAATAAAGAATAATGAACCACATTTGTATACTTGTACTATTAAAGATGGTAAAGAAAGAGGCGAAATACATTCTGGTTGCTGAACGGGGTGAAGCGGAATGCCCATATTGTGCCCTCCTCCACGCAGAAGGCACACACGAATCTATTCCAACCCCTTGGGATGGTCGACCGCCCATCCTTCACTGTCTTCATGAACACATCTAGATAGTCATCGTGTTCTGGTAGAAATACTTTAACCTTTGCATGCCCACCAATCATGTAGTTTGAGAGGTAATCATGCGTAAACTGCTTTGGGAACCACTACAAAGGAAAAAAGATCCAGACATTGTCATCTAACACAAATCATTATGGGCAGTAAAAAGAAGGATGCAGAGTTCTTACTTACCATCCCATAGTTCACTGTTGTCTTGGATAAAGTGTAAACAAATAGCTTAATTGCCATCTTTTGACCCATTTTACTGACAATCTTTATCATCTTCCTCACTTGATGCTGGTTCATCAATATCTCATTGCCCCATACGCAGAAAAGGTCGAAGCGCGGATCTTTACCAATGACATATGTATCTAAAAGCACCCAGTTAATATTAGAAGCTAAATAACAATTGCACAATGATGTAGTACAACACTCCCTCTGTCCCATTATATAATATCTTAACATCCAACATACTCACATATTGGATGAATTAACATCTTATATTATGGGCCGGAGGGAGTTTATTGCATTTTTACAAATTATTGCACTCTTCCTTGTTGCTATGTAGCCTAGGATTGCATATTTAGACATTCAGTGCAGTTCATGTTGCTATGTAGCCTCAGATATATTAGATATGGCCCTTATTAACCTACCGATAAATGGGTTACAGATACATTCAGTTAAAAGTACGTATTACCGATTAATCCCTTATCAGCCCCCGGCCTATATGGAACCAGCTACCGCTATCCTGAACAATGAGTATATATAAGCCATGGGATGAAACTAACCTCGATGGAAAACAGCAGTCGTTCCCAAAATTGTCTTGTGTAAGTACATGGAGAGGCATGTTAAGCACAACAGGCTAAACATCAACCAAATATATCCACGGCAGACAAAATAATCTCCAAACGATGGTTTATGTGTGCAGGTTTAAGCATGCTAGTTAAGGAAAACAAGAAGTGGAAAGGTGTGTTAACTGCAACAGGCCTAACATTTAACAAGAAGCAAATATAGTCATTCAAACTGGTATTGTGCCAGTCTAAGTACATTGGTTACTGTTAAATAAAAATGGAGTGTTAACTACAACATGCTTAACAACAACTAAATGTAGTCATTCATAGTGGTATTGTTGAAACTGGTATTGATGAAATTGAACTACACAGTTCATACTTGAACATATAGAACATTATGTTGTGAATAACTGGAATAAACAAGGCATACTATGAACAACCAAATATAGCATTTGAACTGGACATATGCTAACTACAAACAACCGAACAACCAAAAAACTTTAAAAGAGGCATATGCTAGCTATAACAGGCTTAACAGAAAGCAAATATATGCATTCCTATCGGTATGTTTAAAACTGGTATTGATGAAAATGTATTGCACAGTAAATAGTTGCACATACAGAGCATCACATTGTGAACAACTGAAATAAACAAGGCATATAGCAAACAACCAAATATAGCAATTAAAACTGGACATATTCTCACTACACTAAAAAAGTGACTGATAAAACAAATCATGGGTTCCCCCCTGTGAAGAGGCACGACAAAACAAATCATTGGTTTCCTCACTTGCGACGGACGGGCTTGTTCCGTGGAAAGAACATGGACCCTGGGTGGGCTCCATGTTGTCGCAGATGGGCTCCTTCCCCTTGGAAGAGAATGGCTGTAGGGTGCCCTCCTCGATGTCGTAGATGGGATCTTTCCCCTTGGAAGAGACGGAGAGGGTTGCCTCCTCGTGGTCGCCATCGATGAGGTCTGACTTGGTAGCTGTTGATCCCAAGCCAGCGCCGTAGAACGTGTCCTTCAGAAAAGATAAAAAGTGGCTTGATGGTGACGTGGAATGACAAATTCTTGACAGCGAGCCAGAGGAGATCAGCAGCGGGGCCATTGATGAGATCGACGGCGGTTGAACCCAAGCGGTTGGGGTGGGCCACTTAACATGTGACATACTCACGTCAAGTCGTCCAGGTCGATGACCTCAATGTCATAGCCGACATCCGCGACATACCCGCATAGTCTAGCCCGCTGACTGAGAGCCTGCGGCCAATAATGGTCGTCAGCTTCCTCTGCGGCCACCTTGGCAACGTCGGGTGAAGAGGCCGCGATACACCTCTTTTTGGGCCAGTCGCTCCTCGAGCTCCATGGGAAGTGTTGTCGGGCTTAGGCTGCGATGCTCTGGAGTGGGGGATGGGGATGGGGATCTATGGGAAAGGGGGAATTTGGCAGGCATCATCTAAGAAACTCAGGGCGACTAGGGTATGGAGATCGGTGGGTAAGCTGCATGGGTAAACCGGCAGATGTTGACAATGGGGGCCTTGCGGCGGCGGCGACCTTGCTAGGGTTTCGAGCGAGGGAGGGGTTGTGGTAGGGTGTGTGTATGTGTGTGTGCGCGTGCGTGAGGAGTTTTTTTGGGGGGGGGGTGGAGGGGGGTGTTTGAGGAAATGATGCGGCTACTGTAAATTTTACTACGCGGGAGTAAAATGCCGGGGCTATTTTAATTTGGATGATGCATCGCACACGGTCCCAAAATAACAACCGTGTGTTATCGAACAGGAAAACCCTCGAGCCAGGCAGATATTTTTGAGGGATGTAGGCGGGAGTGGGAACAACAAACATCACACATGGTCGAAACATAATAACCATCTGTTATCAAACAGAAAAACCCTACAGCAGGGTAGATATTTTTTAGATTGCGAGGGAAGCCTCGTGGAGCCCAATGTACTGTGCTGATGTGAGTGAGTAGAGGGCCACCGGCATGGCACACGCGTAGTGTTAGTGAACCATGTCTGTTGCGTCATCCGACTTTTCTAATGTTTATAAACTTGGCGAAAACAACGCGGGAAAGGGTCAGAACACGAACACACTTGCATGTGGACCAAAAATAGGAATGAAAATGTTGGTTTGATGTTCAAATACCAAATGCACAACTTCGATGTGGCACCTGTCTCACAAAACGCACGATATTGCTTGCCCCCCCCCCTCGTGTCGGCAGGAGGGGAATCCTAGCTATGAACGCATGACCCCAAATACCTAGGCCTAACATATCACCCTACCGTAATAGTAAACCTATAGGAGTCCATCATGGTCAAACCACACCCCCTTTCGTTTCCAGTGAAAGGTGGACCGTGTGCAGGCCCAGAAATGTGTGCTTCTGGCGCGAGATGGGGTGAGACCACATACAAACACATGCGGGTAGCGGAACTATATGTATGAAAAAGGTGGTGTGATATTTAAATACCCAATTCACAACTTTGATGCGGCACATGTCTCGCAAATTAACTGGACATCCCCAACCCCACGGATGATCACCTATCAAAGTGTGAAGTAGATGTCCCCCTGTCAAACACACACACACACACACACACACACACACACACACACACAAACTTTCAGTCGGCGGGAGAGGGCATCTCACCAAGATGTATCATAAAACGGACCAAGAAGAATCCACCTTGGCCCTACAACCTCTCTCTTGTTGTTGGTCAAAGTGATGTACGTCCACACGACCTCAGAGATGGGCTAGCACGCCAATAATCATGCAAGTAGCTAGTGCCCGAAGATAACCACTGCATGCATGTGGCCCAAACGTATGTATGGATATGTGTTGATGTTTGAATACCCAGTGGAACAAAATTTTGATGTGGCACCGTGCTTTGGAACGATAAATCCCCACACGGAGCGAGGATTAGTTAATGACGTGTTGTATATATGTATGTCACACCACACTTCAAGCCATGATGGGAATTCATGCATGCATGTGTATGTATACGCTCAAACTTATGTCTGGAATCTCACCATGACCTACTACGATAACATGAAACAAAGAAGAAGAAGAAGAATCCACCATGGTAACATATATATCTCGTTGTCGGTCAAAGTGATCATGGATGTACATGCAGGCCCACAAATATATAGGCTTGTCGCTGATAACCACGTGAGGGAGAGTACCGTTCGAAGACAACCACTGCATGCATATGTATGTATGGAGGTGATGCGTGCATCTTTGAATACCATGCACAACATTGATGTGGCGCGTTGCATCGAAAATCGTACAGTCCCCACACAGAGCGAGACCGGATCATGATGTGTCGTGGTGCACTGCCCCTTCCCCCGCTGCCCACTTCGACTTGGTGGGAGGGATTCATGCGTAGACATGCATGTGCTCAAACTATACCATGTCATCCCAGAGCATGACCTATATATATACCGTAATATATAAACCAAAAAATAATCCCGTCCAAAGTTAAATTAACCTCTGTCGGTGTCGACCAAAGTAGTGATGGACCAAGTGGGCCCATAGATGGAAAGCATCAATCTCATTGATAACCGCGTGAGTGGGTGCCAGAGGACAGCCACCATTGCTTTTCATCTGGGCCAAACATATGTATGGAGGTGTGTGTGTGGTTGTGATGTTTGAATATGCAAAATGCACAACTTTGATGTGGCACATGCCTCGAAAACCATAAAGTCCCCACATAGAGCGAGCTAGGTTCATGAAGAGTAGTATATATGCTTGTCCCCTCCCCCCTCTTTCGACGCATACTATATGCTCCTTTCGTAATACAAACCAAAAAGAACCCTCCTTGATGGTGAAACTAATTAACCTCTTCTGATGTAGGTCAAAGTAATGCATGCATGGACGACGACCTCGCGGGCCCACAGATGAAAGCGTCACGCGTGATTGTCCTAGGATAACCACTGCTTTGCATGCATGTTGCCCAAAGAAGTGTTATGTGATTTTTGAATAGCTAGCCAATGCATAACTTTGATGTGGCACATGCCTCGGAAACTGAAAAGTCCCCACACTGAGTAAGGAGTGTTCATGGACACGTATGTAGTACTAATATATATATAGGGTGGGTCTATTACGATAACACCCCTTAAAATCTTATTCTAATAACACTTGTTGCTTATTCTGCTAACACCTCCCACCACCGATTCCACCCTGATCTGAAAACAAAAGGAGTCAACGCACTTACCCCTCTCCTCACACGTTCTGTTCATGCCCGATCCCCTCCTTCCCACCTTCTTCCTCCTGCACAGCCTCCTCCCACCTCCCCTCCACCTTCCACTGCCGGCGACGCCAGGGGCTCGTGCCTCCGATGCCAGAGCCGTACTGCCGCCTGTCTATCTCTTTTGCCCTGCCAACCCACCACCCCGGAGCGAGATGCGCGCGGCTCCCCCGTGCCCGGCGACCTTCCCCCGCCGGCGCCGCCCTCCCCCGATCCACTTTCTTTCCCCGCTGGCGCCGCCCTGCCCCAATCCACCTTCTTCCCTCGCCGGTGTCGCCCTCCCCCGATCCATCTATTTCCCCTTCCCTAGGCATCGCCGAACTTCCCCTCGCCTCGATCTGCAGCGACGCAGACGATTGGTAGTAGGGCGCGCCGCCCTTCCCCTCCCCTCGAATTTTTGGGGCGCCAAGACCCAGCGCGATCTCGGCGGCGCCGTGGCACAGCCACTGTCTACCGGCGGCGACATGTCCCCCGAGCTCCCCCTGCCTCCCTGCGGTCATCCTCTTCCTGTCGGGATCACCGCCTCTTGATGCCGACCAGGTCGAGGAGTTGTCCCGCAGTGGTGGCCGCCAAGGCTTCGCCTCCTCTGGATCCGGCGGCCATGGCCTCCGCCGTCTCATCTGCTGCTTCCCGCGGCTGTAGCTCATGAAGAAGACGGCGACTATGGTGGCGACGCCTCCCGCCCAAGGAGGAGCAGGGCAGCAGTGTGGGGGCGAAGGATGGCGGCAGGAAGGGCGGGCCCAGATGCAGGGTGATGCTGCCCTGCGTTGTCGCCGCCGGTGTGCAGTTTAGCTCTCCCTCCTCACCCATGCAGTTCGCCCCCTGCATGCTGCTGTTTTTTTTTTTTTGAGGTGCTGCTGTTTGTTTTTGGTCAACAACGACTCTGTCCACAACACAGTGCAGCTCGCCCGGCAGTGCAGCTCACTTCATCGGTGTTTTTTTGTTCAAATGCAGGTCACTTCGTCCACATTGCAGGTGCTTCGACGGGCGACCTGCAGTTCGCCCAGCGGCCACCACGAGCCCGCGACGTCCGACATGCTGCAGTTTTGGGTTGATGTTGAATTGAACGGCGCTGAAGGCCCCGTGCAGTCTGGTGTGGCGTAAGCATGCAGAACGGGCGGTGGCGAGGTAGCTCCTGTAGTTCCTGTATGCGGCGTGTGCGGTTTGTTTGCAGCCCATGTGCACGATGCATGCAGGTCGTGTGTGTGTGTGTGTGTCAATGTTCTGTTCGCTGGGAAACTACAGAAGAAAAATGATCAATTTTTTAAGTTCACTTTCTTCTTGAATGTGTGAGAGAAAATGTAAAAATTTATTTGTGTGAGAGAGAAATGTCTCTCGCGCGGTTCGTGTGTGAAGTTTTGTATGTATTCTTTTATTTGTAGAAAAGGTGTCTGGTTCATTTTGTGGTGGTTGGTGCTTCACTTTGTGAAAAAAAGAGAAAAAAGTAATTCCCATCGGAAACAAAAACATCAGAGGCACCACTTGGTAAACAGAAAAGTGCCTGGTATGTAAATTTATTAAGCTCACTTTGTAATCTCATGTGGCTCATCTCTCGATAGTTTTGCGGTCCACTTACGCCCGACGTGAAGCTCACTTCGTAATCTCACGCGTCTCACCTCTCGATAGTTTTGCGGTCCACTTATGCCCAATGTGAAGCTCACTTTATAATCTCATGCGGCTCACATCTCGATAGTTTTGCGGCCCACTTAAGCCTGGTGTGAAGCTCACTTCATAATCTCTTGCGACTCATCTCTTGATAATTTGCGATCCACTTACGCCCGATGTCAAGTGCACTCCACTTCCTCGTCCGTTAAACGTATGCTTGAAAAAAAGGAATAATGTAGTTCGCTTGTCCGTCTAGTGAGTGCGGGTTTCAGTCTCAAGCAATGCGGTTTTCTGTCAGATGAAGGTCACTCATCGATTTGAATGTCGCGAAAAACAGAGTATCCGCGTTTCGGTAATTTAAAGACTGATCTTAAACCGTAAGTAATTAGAGAGATTGTTCTACATGAAAAAGTTGCATCTCGTTGATATCGTTCCAACGATGTATCATTTGCATCATTCCTACGAGCGGTTTGAAAGAACGGCCGCTGCCACTCGTTGTCTGTCGCACGATTTTTGAAATTAACTTAAAACCGTAATTATATAAAAAAAACATTTCAACATATGAAAGTTGCGCCTCATCCATAGCTTTCCAACAGCATATCATATGCCTCGTTTCGACAAATGATTGAAAAACTGGAGTGAAAACAATACCGAAAATTGCAAAAATTTCAAAAAAAAAACGAATTCCATGATTTAGTAAATTTGAAACTGCTCTTAGACCGTAGAGAATTTGTAACATCCCAAATTTTTAATTTGAAATGTTATACATTAGATCATAATTGCATATCATATTTTATTGGATTTTTGGCTTGATCTTAGAAATTCTACGCAACTCAAGGACCCACGGAGAGAGTTGCGGATTTCGTTATTTTCATATTTGAGTTTTTTCAAATTTTGAAAAGAGGATCATTTGGTTTTAAGTACTTTTCTTTTCTAATATTTCTAAAATAAAAATATATGAGAGGAGATAATATGACTTCTCCAAAATAAATGAAATATTAGAGAAAAAATATTAAAATCAAATAAATATTTCATTTGGATTTTATTGCAATTTTATTTGAATTAGAAAAATTACACGTTTTCAAAATTGCATTCTTCGGCCATGAAAATATTCATGTTGTTCTAAATATTTTATTTAGACGGTGAAAATTTGTTTTGGCATTTTTAGATTTTTATTTATTTTTCTAAGATTTGTTTTCGGAGGAAACAAATTTAAAAAAAAATTGTGCGCGCCCGACTGGGCCAGCGGCCCAGCCGAGCCGGGCCGGCCTCGCCTCGCCCCCGCCCGACCGACTCCGACCGGAGTCCGGCCGGAGCACGCCGCCGCCGCCGAGTCCGGGGAGGACTCCTCCTCCTCGCCCCTTCCGCAAGCCGCCGGAACCCCCTCCTTAAATACCCC
>NC_057798.1:173741626-173855639 GCF_018294505.1 Triticum aestivum
CGTTGCCTCACCGCCGCCTCGGATCCCCGCCGCCGCCTCACCCGCCCGACGCCCCGCTGGAGTGCACCGCCGCCGCTGGAGTGCGTCGCCGCCGCCGGAGTGCGTCGCCGCTGCCGGAGTGTGTCGCCGCCGCCGAAGTGCCACCGCCCTTGCCGGTTTTCGCCGAGGTAGCCGCCGCGGTTTTCTTTAGAAAACCGTCGGGTTTTTTAGAAATCGCGATTGATATTTTATATAGATCGGTTTTATTTTTTCCCGGTTTAGTTATTTAGCGAACGCCCGTTCGTTCGTTCATTTTAACGAACGACTTTCACCCGTTAGCCGCAGACAGCGAACGTTCATTCGTTAGCCTGTTCGTCAGCTTTTCTTTTTCCAGTGTTTTTTCGCGATTATTTTCGATCGTGATTTCTACCCTAATTTTCGTTTTAGTTTATCTTTTCGCTCGTTTATCGGAATCAGGCGATTCAAGCACCTAGAGTTTCGTCTCGAAGCCCTCATTCTGTTTAACCAACTTAAATAAGTTTTTGCTACTATAAAATTTGACTTAAGTCCAGATTAGTAAATGGAGCTTGTTTTTTTGCAGTTTGAGTTTCGTTGCTTCGCTTGTTTTGATTCTTTTTGCAAACCGGAGTTCTTAAGTTGAACTTTCTGGTTAGATCTCTTACTTGAGTTTTACCCGTGCTTCTAGTTGAGTGCTTATAGTATGCTTGTTTGTTTGCGATAGAGTACTCGGAGTGCGAAGCATGCTACTACGAGTTTCTAGGTTTCACGGATCATCAGGAAGGCAAGTAACACTTTGATCATACCTCTTTACTACCCAGTTTTATTGCATTAGATCAATCCTCAAACAATTGCATGGTTAGGATCTAATTAACTTGTGGGTTTTGGGAAGTAGTACCTATTGTCCTGTTTATTATCAAACCTTTGGGAGTTACTTCTTGTTGCTTATATTGCTATGCTATGCACATAGATATTGATTGGGTTAGTGTATCCATGATAGATGTGAGTAATGTTATTTAATGGTTAACTTAAGGTGGCTACTTTAATACACCTCTGGGTGGATTGAGGCACCTGGGGAACCCAGTGTTGCCTATTTTTCTTGGAAATCCCGGGGTACCATGTGATTCTCCTATGGACCGCCACCCAGGCTCAAAGGGATCATAAGATTATTTATGCTAGAAACTTCCGTGTGCAGCCACAAGCTATTATGGGCTCTAGCATAGTTGAGTAAGTTGCAAGACCTCTTTTGGTGGGCTAGCAGATGTAGGGGAAAGTAGGTGTAGCTGTCCACCTAGAGTAAAGAGTTATTGTTTCAGAAAGACTGTGTCTCATTTCTCCAACCATGGATGTATTCGAGTCTTGTGGGGAAAAGTGCGCAAACCTCTGCAGAGTGTATAAACTAATCATGGTTAGCCGTATCTCCGGTTATGGATGTTTTGAGTATCTAGTTCTTGGATTATCATGTGGATCTCATCACTCTTAAATACAATTCGATTGGGTTTAATGATGATGCTTAATTGGGATTGAGTTGGGTGAACCTTCTCAATGTTTAACAAGCACCATGATAGTTAAATAAAATTTGTTCCTTTGTTGTAGGGGAAATTGGCTTTATGCAAAATTGTAACCATAGAGCTTTCCACCAGCCATATATGCATGTAGTGATAGCATTATTCTGTTCATTTCTCTCTTGTGTTACATTGCCAGCATATTCCATGTGTTGACTCGTTTCGGGCTGCAATGTTCATGTTGTAGACTTTTCAGACGACGAGTAAGGTGCCTTAGGTCGTGATCTTTCACTCAGTGATGCCGTTGGAGTTGATGGACTCACTTTATCTTCCAAGCCTTCCGATGTTATCGTATTTAGATGGCCTTAAGCCATATTTATTGTAATAAGTTCTCTTTTGAGACATTCGATGTAATAAGTGTGTGATTGCTACTCTGTTTTAAATCCTTCAAGTACTATGCGTGTCAGCATTACCGATCCAGGGATGACACTGATGCACAGAGATCAGACTGTTTGAGGTCTGGTCGCTACAAGATGGTATCAGAGCACATGCTGACTGTAGGACACGACCACTAAGCTAAAGCCCTAGATCACGACGTTCTTCTCATTTCTGACTCCTCTCCCTTTTTCTACTCTTTAGGATGGCGTATGCAAGGAACAAGTTCGCGCAACCGGATGAAGAAACACCTTTTGGACACCACTTGAAGGAAGTTACTAGATACCTGAACATCGGGATACCAAGCTTCACCGGGACCTACATCACCACTTTACCAGAAGAGGAGCGTTGGATGATTCGAGTTCAAGTTCTAGGAAGGACGTTCATGCCAGTCACTGAGCCCATAGAGTTTTCTTTTGATGCACCAACCTGGAGTTTAGCAAAGAGCATGGCAGCCCACATCACTATGGGACGCATTGGAGAAGTTTACCACAAGGATCTTAAGGATACTATCGACCAGATTTGTGGGCGCCGAGATGAGCAATGGGAGATGATTAGCACCAGGAAGGATAGATCTATTGCAGCTTTCATCTAGGAGTTAAACCAGCACATTTGCCGCCAGGAGAACCAGATGTGCGCAGGCATGATAGATCTGAAGAAGGCAATGACCAGGATCACAGAGCTGGAGGAAGAACTCAAGTCTACACGCGATGGATATAAGGAGGAAATGACGATACTCGTGGAGAAGAATGACGATCTGAAGAAGAAGCTAGGAATATTCATGGGAGACCCTGCGCCAGGAGGAGAGATGACGACGATTCCACTTGCCCGGAGAACTACATCATCATCGACGACACCGACTCAGACCCTGACGATAGCGGTGATGACTTTTTTGATGAAGCTGGAGCAGATATCATGGATTTTTCCACCGATCAATTTTTCTAGTCGGCCACCATATCAGTAGTAGTATTTCCCCATGTATATAGTATACTCCGAGCACTTTTGTAATGATAGTTAGACCGATGTAGTCCCTTGTTTGAAATTGATTGAAGTGATATGTTTGTGTTTGTCTCATGTGCATATGGGTAGTGTTTTCCCTCTAGATCTATTTCTATTCTATTTTCTCATCTTTTCTAAACCCATCAGAAGCCTCCGAGACGCGACAATGGATTTGCTTTCCCACCAGAGCTCACTCAATTGATCTAGCAGCAGAATGCATTGATGCAGATACTAGTCCAGAATCAAAATCAGGGGAACAACAACAACAAC
The DNA here is from genome assembly GCF_018294505.1 of Triticum aestivum. Lineage (NCBI taxonomy): Eukaryota > Viridiplantae > Streptophyta > Magnoliopsida > Poales > Poaceae > Triticum > Triticum aestivum. The sequence continues at coordinate 173,744,833 of NC_057798.1, forward strand.
AACAACCAACCAACACCACCACCTATTGATCACTTAGCCCGTTTCTTGAGGCTGAATCCGCCGGTGTTCTCTAGTAGCACCGAGCCGATAGTTGCAGATGATTAGATCCACAAGATTGGAAGGGAGTTGACCACTGCAGGATGCATAGATGTGGAGAGAGTGCGTTTTGCCGCACATCAGCTTGATGGACCCGCAACATCATGGTGGGAGAATTTCACAGCAACTTATCCCATCGACACTATCACATGGGACCAGTTTCAGCAGGCTTTCCGTACTGCCCATGTTTCAGCAGTAGCTATGGCCATGAAGAAGCGTGAGTTTTGCAACTTGTGCCAAGGAGGACGCACAGTTGGCCAGTATGTGGATGAGTTTAGTAAGTTAGCACGTTATGCCCCAGATGACGTTGCTACGGATGCAGCTAAGCAGGAGAAGTTTCTGGAAGGACTGAATGATGAGTTGAGCATGCAGTTGATGGTGGCAACCTTCAACAACTACCAGGAGTTGGTAGATAGAGCTCTCATGATTGAAGGGAAGTAGCAGAAGATTGACAACTGCAAGAGGACGTATGGACAAGGGAAGTACAATTCTGGAGCCCAGCAGAGGCCTCGTTTTACCCCGAACACGAGAGGACATTTTTAGCATAACCATGGAGGTCACAACCACAATGGAGGAAGTTCACACAACCATAGTGGCCCTAAGAATGAGAATCGTAATGGAGGAAGCAACGGACAGAATCGTTCCAACCCAGCAACGCCCGCCAAGAAGGATCTAAGTCACATTACTTGCTACAAGTGCTAGAAGACTGGACATTATGCCAATGAATGTCCTGAAGCTAAGAATGGAAATAGCAATGGAAGCTCTAGAAAGAAGCCTAACCCTTTCAACAGGGGACAAGGGAACCACGTTAACATGGAGGAGGTTGAAACATAGCCAGATGCGGTAATAGGTAAGTTTTTGGTTAAGTCATTTACTACAATCGTTCCTTTTTATACCGGTGCATCGCATTCATACATATCAAGGGGATTTGTGGATAAGTATAAGTTGCCCACCAAAGTTCTTAGAACACCTATGTTAGTAAGCTCGCCAGGAGCGGAGTATATGGCAAGCCAAGGATGTTTTCAGATGCCATTGACCATAGGTAGGCATGTATTCCCCTTAGACCTAATAATTTTGGAGTCACAAGGTTTGGGTGTGATTTTGGGTATGGATTGTCTATCGATGTATGGAGGAAACATCGATTGCGCCGGTAAGTCGATTATGCTCACCACCCCAGAAGGAAGGAGAATTAAGTATGTATCCCGGCATGTGCCGAAGAGGACTCAAGTGAATTCCTTATCAGGAGTTGTACAGGAGGGAGTACTAGTGGTGAAGGATTTCCCTGATGTATTTCTAGAAGAGTTTCCATGCATGCCACCGGATAGAGACATTGAGTTTTTGATTGAGCTTTTGCCAGGCACAGGGCCAATATCTAAGAGACCGTACAGGATGCCCGCAAAGGATTTGGAGGAAATTAAGAAGCAGATTAAGGAGTTACTGGATAAAGGCTATATTCGCCCAAGTTCGTCACCTTGGGGATCACCAGTGCTTCTAGTGGAGAAGAAAGATGGATCGTTGAGGATGGTTGTTGATTATCGAGGATTGAATGAAGTAACGATCAAGAACAAGTACCCACTGCCAATGATAAATGATCTTTTTGACCAGTTGCAAGGAGCTAAAGTATTTTCCAAGATCGATTTGCGATCAGGATACCACCAGTTGAAGATTCGAGACCAGGATATACCTAAGACAACTTTTACCACAAGGTATGGGCTATGTGAGTATACCGTTATGTCATTTGGTCTGACTAACGCACCTGCCTATTTCATGAACATGACGAACAAGGTGTTTATGGAGTTTCTGGATAAGTTCGTCGTGGTGTTCATTGATGATATTCTAGTTTACTCAAAGAATGAAGAGGAGCATAAGGAGCATTTGCGTTTGGTACTTGGGAAGCTCAGAGAACATCAGTTATATGCCAAGTTCAGCAAGTGTGAGTTTTGGTTGAAGGAAGTTGGATTCCTCGGACATGTTATATCCAGACAAGGAATAGCAGTAGACCCCACCAAACTTGTCACTGTGACAAATTGGGAAGCACCCATGTCAGTTGGAGAGATCCGGAGTTTTCTGGGACTCGCAGGATACTACCGGAAGTTCATTGAGAATTTCTCGAAGATTGCAAAGCCCATGACAGAGTTGTTGAAGAAGGACACCAAGTTCCAATGGACTGAGGAATGTGAGGCCAGTTTCCAGGAGTTGAAGAAACGCTTGGTTACAGCACCAGTGTTGATTCTTCCAGATCAATGCAAGGATTATTAAGTGTATTGCGACGGTTCTCGTCGAGGACTTGGAGCAGTGCTTATGCAGGAAGGAACAGTTGTTTCATATGCCTCACGACAGCTTAAACCCCATGAGTTGAATTATGCTACCCACGATTTTGAGTTAGCAGCCGTAGTGCATGCGTTGAAGACATGGAGACATTTTCTCGTCGGAAACCATTGTGAGGTGTACATGGACCACAAGAGTTTGAAGTATATCTTCACGCAGAAGGAGTTGAATCTCAGGCAAAGGAGATGGTTGGAGCTCATTAAGGAATATGATATGAGGTTGCATTATCATCCAGGAAAGGCCAACGTAGTAGCCGATACGTTGAGTCACAAGAGCCATGTCAACACACTCATGACCGGAGAGTTACCCAAGGAGCTACCAGAGGATCTTCGCGAGCTATATTTGGAAATAGTTCCGAGAGGCTTTGTAGCAGCATTGGAGATTCAGTCTACTTTAATGGATAAGATCAGAGAAGCTCAGAAGATGGACAAGGAGATTGCCGAGATAAAGGTAAGGTTGAGCAAAGGAAAAGCTAATGGATTTCATGAGGATGAGCACGACACCTTATGGTTTGAGGACTGCGTATATGTGCCCAATGATCAGGAGATCAGGAAGTTGATTCTGCAGGAGGCCCATGATTCGCCGTATTCGATTCACCCAGGAAATACCAAGATGTATCTAGATTTGAAGGATAGTTTCTGGTGGACCAGAATGAAGAAGGATATTGCGCAGTATGTAGCAGTACGTGATGTATGTCAGAGAGTGAAGGCAGAGCATCAGAAGCCAGCAGGATTGCTACAACCATTGCCAATACCCGAATGGTAGTGGGATAAGCTAGGCATGGATTTTATCACGGGATTGCCCAGGACTCGCTCAGGCTATGACTCGATATGGGTTGTAGTTGATCGTTTGACAAAGGTAGCTCATTTCATCCGAGTGAAGACCACTTATACCAGTGCTAAGTTGGCAAAGATATGCATGACCTAGACCGTATGTCTGCATGGAGTTCGGAGGACCATTGTATCAGATAGAGGAACCTAGTTTACCTCAAAGTTCTAGAATCAGTTGCACGAAACTTTGGGTACCAAGCTAGAGTTCAGTACAACCTTTCATCCATAGATAGATGCACAGACCGAGAGAGTGAATCAGATTCTGGAGGACATGTTGAGAGCTTGTGCGCTAGATTATGGATCTAGTTGGGACGACAATTTGCCATATGCAGAGTTCTCTTACAACAACAGCTATCAAGCCAGTTTGAAGATGTCCCCTTTCGAAGCTTTGTACGGAAGGAGGTGCAGGACACTGTTGTTATGGGATGAGGTTGGAGACCGCTAGTTGTTTGGACCAGATTTTATTAAAGAGTCTGAAGAGAAGGTTAAGCTGATTTGCGATAGACTCAAGGTAGCCCAGTCCAAGCAGAAGAGCTATGCGGATTCTAAACGCAAGGAGACAGTCTACAAAGTCGGAGACAGAGTATATCTTCGTGTGTCCCCACTTTGAGGAGTTAAGCATTTTGGAGTTAAGGGAAAATTAGCACCACATTTTGTTGGACCATACAAAGTTTTGGAACGTATGGGAGAAGTTTCTTACAAATTGGAGTTGCCAGAAGGATTGTTAGGAGTTCACATTGTGTTCCATGTTTCCCAGTTGAAGAAGTGCCATGCAGAGATGGCTGATATTCCACTGAGAGATACAGTGCCGCTGGAAGCAATTCAGTTGGATAGCGATTTGACCTACGAGGAGAAACCAGTGAAGATTCTCGAGTTTGCCAGCCGAGTCACGCACAGCATGGTTATCAAGTTCTGCAAAGTTCAGTGGAGCCACCATACCGAGGATGAAGCCACCTGGGAAAGAGAGAAAGACCTATGGAAGGATCACCCTCACCTATTTTCTAGCCAACCCGAATCTCGAGGGCGAGATTCATATTAAGGGGGTAGGTTTGTAACATCCCAATTTTTGAATTTGGAATGTTATACATTAGATCATAATTGCATATCATATTTTATTGCATTTTGGCTTGATCTTAGAAATTCTATGCAACTCAAGGACCCATGGAGAGAGTTGGGGATTTCGTTATTTTCATATTTGAGTTTTCTCAAATTTTGAAAAGAGGATCATTTGGTTTTAAGTATTTTTCTTTTCTAATATTTCTAAAATAAAAATATATGAGAGGAGATAATATGACTTCTCCAAAATAAATGAAAGATTAGAGGAAAAGTATTAAAATCAAATAAATATTTCATTTGGATTTTATTGCAATTTTATTTGAATTAGAAAAATTGCACGTTTTCAAAATTGCATTTTTAGGCCAAGAAAATGTTCATCTTGTTTTAAATATTTTATTTAGACGATGAAAATTTGTGTTGACATTTTTAAATTTTTATTTATTGCCTAGCATTTGTTTTCGGTAGAAACGTATTAAAAAAACTGTGCGTGCCCGACTGGGCCAGCGGCCCAGCCGAGCCGGGCCGGTCTCGCCTCGTCCCCGCCCGACCGACTCTGACCGGAGTCTGGCCGGAGCACGTCGCCGCCGCCGAGTCCGGGGAGGACGCCTCCTCCTCGCCCCTTCCCCAAGCCGCCAGACCCCTCCTTAAATACCCCACCCCGCCGCCTCTCACCACCACCCCGCCACCGATGTCGTCGCCGCCTCGGATTCGCGCCACCACCCGCAAGCCATCGTCGCCCGGAGCCCCGTCACCGTCGCCTCACCGCCGCCCCGCCGCCGCCTCACCCGCCCGACGCCCCGCCGGAGTGCGCCGCCGCCGCCGGAGTGTCGCCGCCCTCGCCGGTTTTCGTTGAGGTAGCCGCCGCGGTTTTTGTTAGAAAACTGTCATTTTTTTAGAAACCGCGGTTGATTTTTTTAATATAGATCGGTTTTCTTTTTTTCCCCGGTTTAGTTATTTAGCGAACGCCCGTTCGTTCCTTTGTTTTAACGAACGATTTTCACCCATTAGCCGCAGACAGCGAATGTTCTTTCGTTAGCCTGTTCGTCAGTTTTTCTTTTTCCAGGGTTTTTCTGCGATTATTTTCAATCACGATTTCTGCCCTGATTTTCGTTTTAGTTTATCTTTTCGCTTGTTTATCGGAATCAGGCGATTCAAGCACCTAGAGTTTCATTTCAAAGCCCTCTTTCTGTTTAACCAACTTAAACAAGTTTTTGCTACTGTAAAATTTGACTTAAGTCCATATTAGTAAATAGAGCTTGTTTTTTTCGCAGTTTGAGTTTCGTTGCTTCGTTTGATTTGATTCTCTTTGCAAACCGGAGTTCTTGAGTTGAACTTTATGGTTAGATCTCTTATTTGAGTTTTACCTGTGCTTCTAGTTGAGTGCTTATTGTATGCTTGTTTGTTTGTGATAGAGTACCCGGAGTGCGAAGTGTGCTACTACGGGTCTCTAGGTTTCACGGATCATCAGCAAGGCAAGTAACACTTTGATCATACCTCTTTACTACCCAGTTTTATTACATTAGATCAATACTCAAACAATTGCATGGTTAGGAGCTAATTAACTTGTGGGTTTTGGGAAGTAGATGAGTTAGTACCTATTGTCCTGTTTATTATCAAACCTTTGGGAGTTACTTATACGTTGCTTATATTGCTATGCTATGCTCGTAGACGTGGATTGGTGAGTGTATCCATGACCGATGTGAGTAATTATTTAATGGATAACTTAATGTGGCTACTTTAATACACATCTGGGTGGATTGCAGCACCTGGGGAACCCAGTGTCTCCTGTTTTTCTTGGAAATCCTGGGGTACCGTGTGATTCTCCTATGGACCGCCACCCAGGCTCAAAGGGATCATAAGATTATTCATGCTAGAAACTTCCGTGTGCATCCACAAGCTATTATGGGCTCTAGCATAGTTGAGTAAGTTGCAAGACCTCTTTCAGTGGTGGGCTAGCAGATGTAGGGGAAAGTAGGTGTAACTGTCCACCCAGAGTAAAGAGTTATTGTTTCAGAAAGACTGTGTCTCATTTCTCCAACCATGGATGTATTTGAGTCTTGTGGGGAAAAGTGCGCAAACCTCTGCAGAGTGTATAAACTAATCATGGTTAGCCGTGTCCCCGGTTATGGAAGTTTTGAGTATATAGTTCTTGGATTATCATGTGGATCTCATCACTCTTAAATATAATTTGATTGGGTTTAATGATGATGCTTAATTGGGATTGAGATGAGTGAACCATCTCAATGTTTAACAACCACCATGATAGTTAAATAAAATTTATTCCTTTGTTGTAGGGAAAAATTGGCTTTATGCAAAATTGTAACCATAGAGCTTTCCACCAGCCATATATGCATGTAGTGATAGCATTATTCTGTTCATTTCTCTCTTGTGTTACATTGCCAGCATATTCCATGTGCTGGCCCGTTTCGGGCTGCAACATTCATGTTGCAGACTTTTCAAATGACGAGTAAGGTGCCTTAGGTCGTGATCTTTCACTCAGTGATGCCGTTGGAGTTGATGGACTCACTTTATCTTCCAAGCCTTCAGCTGTTACCGTATTTAGATGGCCTTAAGCCATATTTATTGTAATAGGTTCTCTTTTGAGACATTCGATATAATAAGTGTGTGATTGCTACTCTGTTATAAATCCTTCAAGTACTGTGCGTGTTAGCATTACCGATCCAGGGATGACACTGATGCACAGAGATCAGAATGTTTGAGGTCTGGTCGCTACAAAATTAGTGAACTAATGAATTTGACGGGTTATCTGTTTTGCGAAACAGAATATTATTCTGTTACCCTACTTGAACTGATGAATTTGACGGGTTGAACTGATGCTCTCATTTTTGTAGAACTGGTCGTCTTCTTTATCAACTAATGCTCTCAGTTTGGACCTGTGTTGCTGGGCTCATGGCATTTTCATCCGGGCAACATAGACGCCACAGCCACCGCCGCCGTCCATGAGCTCGAGCTACTCGCCCTGAGGGCCTTTGCGGGCGCCGAAATGGACCGCCATGACCTGGGCGCGTCCGGCGAGATCGACAAGACGCCATGCAAGGCCCCCGCACCAGACAGGGAGTCGGAGCCAGCGATGCTTCTCCAGTGCCTCATTCCGGGGCGCGAAGATGGTGACGTTGTGGTGGCCCAATGAAAATCTTCTGTGACAATACTGGTGCAATTGCCTTGGCAAAGGAATCCAGATTTCAGAAGAGGACCAAGCACATCAAGAGATGCTTCAATTCCATCCGGGACCAAGTCCAGGTGGGAGACATAGAGATTTGCAAGGTACAAACGGATCTGAATGTTGTAGACCCATTGACAAAGCCTCTTCCACTAGCAAAACATGATCATCACCAGGGCTCCATGGGTTTTAGAATCATTACTGTGTAATCTAGATTATTGACTCTAGTGCAAGTGGGAGACTGAAGGAAATATGATAAATGTTTATTATTCATGCTAGAATTGTATTAACCGGAAACATAATACATGTGTGAATACATAGACAAACATAGTGTCACTAGTATGCCTCTACTTGACTAGCTCGTTGATCAAAGATGGTTGTGTTTCCTGACCATAGACATGAGTTGTCATTTGATTAACGGGATCACATCATTAGGAGAATGATGTGATTGACTTGGCCCATTCCGTTAGCTTAGCACTTGATCGTTTAGTATGTTGCTATTGCTTTCTTCATGACTTATACATGTTCCTACAACTATGAGATTATGCAACTCCCATTTACCGAAGGAACACTTTGTGTGCTACCAAACATCACAACGTAACTGAGTGATTATAAAGGAGCTCTACCGGTGTCTCCAAAGGTACATGTTGAGTTGGCGTATTTCGAGATTAGGTTTTGCCACTCCGATTATCGGAGAGATATCTCTGGGCCCTCTCGGTAATGCACATCACTATAAGACTTGCAAGCAATGTAGGTAATGATTTAGTTACAGAATGATGCATTACGTAACGAGTAAAAGAGACTTGCCAGTAACGAGATTGAACTAGGTATTAAGATACCGACGATCGAATCTCGGGCAAGTAACATACCGATGACAAAGGGAACAACGTATGTTGTTATGCAGTTTGACCCATAAAGATCTTCGTAGAATATGTAGGAGCCAATATGAGCATCCAGGTTCCGCTATTGGTTATTAACCGGAGATGTGTCTCGGTCATGTCTACATAGTTCTCGAACACGTAGGGTCCACACGCTTAAAGTTAGATGATGATTATATTATGGGTTTATGTGTTGTGATGTACCAAAGATAGTTCGGAGTCCCGGATGTGATCACGGACATGACGAGGAGTCTCGAAATGGTCGAGACATGAAGATTGATATATTGGACGACTATATTCAGACACCGTACTAGTTCCGGGGGTTATCGGATATATACCGGAGTACCGGGGGGTTACAGGAACCCCCCGGGGGGTTAATGGGCCTCATGGGCCCAAAGTGGAGCAGAGGAGGGGCGGCCAGGGTAGGCCACGCGCCCCCTCCCCCTCTAGTCCGAATACGACAAGGAGGGGGGCGGCGCCCCCCTTTCCTTCCTCTCCTCTCTCCCTTCCTTCCCCCTCTCCTACTTGGACAAGGAAAGGAGGGACTCCTCCTGGCACGGACCCTCCTGGCCGGCCGCCCCCTCCCCCTTACTCCTTTATATACGGGGGCAGGGGCACCTCTAGACACAACAATTGATCCTTGAGATCTATTAGCCGTGTGCGGTGCCCCCCTCCACCATATTCCACCTTGATGATATCATAGCGGTGCTTAGGCGAAGCCCTGCGTCGGTAGAGCATCATCATCGTCACCATGTCGTCGTGCTAACGGAAATCTCCCTTGAAGCTCGGCTAGATCAGAGTTCGAGGGACGTCATCAAGCTGAACGTGTGTTGAACTCGGAGGTGCCGTACGTTTGGTACTTGGATCGGTCGGATCGTGAAGACATATGACTACATCAACCGCGTTGTGCTAACGCTTCCGCTTTCGGTCTATGAGGGTACATGGACACACTCTCCCCTCTCGTTGCTATGCATCACCATGATCCTGTGTGTGTGTAGGAATTTTTTTGAAATTACTACATTCCCCAACACGAACCACACCCCAAGAACCTTAAGGTATAATTTACTTATTCCACATGCATTGCTCTAGCTTCATGTGGGATTTTTCCGCTTCTACACTCGAATCTAGGTGTTGGATCAAACAGGAAAGTAGTGGGGAAAGTTGTATAGCATGAATCTAGGACATGGTTCAAAGAGGAAAGGAATGGTGGAAAGTAGTGGGGAAAGTTGTATAGCATGAATCTAGGACATGGTTCAAAAGGGAAAGGAAGGGGGGAAAGTAGTGGGGAAAGTTGTATCGCATGAATCTAAGATGTGGTTCAAAGAGGAAAGGAATGGGGGAAAGTAGTGGGGAAAGTTGTATAGCATAAATCTAGGACGTGGTTCAAAGAGGAAAGGAAGGGGGAAGTACTAGTACAGACTGGCTATCCCGCACCTACGTTGGTCAAAAAGGGAAAACAATGACAAACGCAGTACACACATCTGTAACAAACTGATTTTTGTTTTGGGGGACAAGGCTGTAGAGTTTGAGCAGGACTAGATTTCTGCGCTCACATAGGGAAAGGTGTTTAAATATAACAAAAACGGGACCAACACAAATATGCTCCTTGGTTGTTTGTTCTTTGTTGCAACAGACTGTGCATCACCCCAGTACATCGGTAGATACACATGGTGCTGGTGCGTCCACTGTCCTGTGCAAGTCTTTAGCTGTTGTTAATCTAAGGCCCTGTTTGATTAAAAACTCCCTAGTCCCTACATGCTTGGTTCCGGGGACTAAACATGGACTAGAGGTTATTAAATGACATGCTAAAAGACTATGTTACCCCTAGTAATGAACTGATAGAGACAAGGTGCGATGCGGGGCAGGGGCAACTGTTGGAAAAAGTCCCAAAAAGACTCTCCCTCGGGGTCTTCTTTCTTTAGTCCCAAATGCCCACTTTTAGTCCCTAAAAGTCCCTCCTGTTTGGTTTAGATGGGACTGACATGGAGTTTTTTTAGTCCCTACACCAAAATGTCCCTGTAAACAAACACCATCTAATAATGCCGCTGGAAAATTGATGCAATGCCACAGTTAAAAGAAAATTACATGTTTAATGAATTTTATTGCTAATATAATCTCTCTGTTAATATTAATTAATGCCACCGTTTGAGAAATGCTACTGTCTTGCTTTATTTCCCATTTAGATAAGTTAGATGCTTCTTTTTGTTGGCTTCTGTGTCATCCACCGTTATTGACCACTAGTTGTTTCCTTTGCACCTCTGTGTAAACATGGTTATCTACTTCACCTTGTTGCCATTGTGACCTTTTGTTGCACTGTACAAAACACTTTTGTTGTAAGAGTGTTTTGTGCAGTTCAACCAAAATGTCACACCAACAATGTTGCTTGATTGCTTGATCTGAGTGGAACTGCACAAGAGGAGATCTTACTTCCAATCCGTGTTGGCAAATTTGGTTCAGATCTTCTTCTTATGAGTTGTTTGAATTTCACGTCATGAGAGGTCAGTACTAGCATTCTTTCACATGATTCTGCAGTGTGCTTTCATATGTTGTGCTACTTGTATGGTAATGTTGCTTAATTTTAGTGAACTGCACAAATGGAGACAAGACTTGCAATCTGTATGTGCACCGCAATATCCCATTGAGGTAAGATAAGGATATTTCACAACTATTGGCCTGTATTTTGCCACTTACATAAGAAAATTAATGTCATTGTTCAGTGCTATACTTGTGCTCCCTAATTGACGTGCCAAATCTTACATTGAAGGCGAAGCTTGTCTGTTATTGAACCAAGTGATGAAGGGGAAGAACAAGCGGAAGAAAAACAAAAATCAACTCCCGATGGTGTAATGAAGCACTAGAACTGTGATGACACAAGTAATGATATAGTTTTGCATCTTAATTTATTGCTATGGCTGGAACGAGCAATTGTTTTGCCACTGATTTGATGCCACTCTTAATGTAATACGTAATTTTCTCTACTTGTGCAAACAGGGATCTTCTTTGAAGATACCATATATTCTAGTGGAACTACACAAGAATATGTTGGAAACATTAAACTAATCGAGGAGTATATAGTAAGCATGGCCACCATAGTAGATATCAACAGATGGTTCCGGAGAAGTGCTTCATCTGTATGCTCTACACAATAAGCCTCCTGACAAAGGTTGGTACTCGCCCACGGATTTCATCCATATGATTGAGCTTTGTCATCTCTATTGGTGTTGTGCTACAGTTTAGATAATGTCATGAAAAAGTGGTATTGTCCTTGAGAAGTGCTTCATCTGTACTGTTTTAAATATTTCCTTTATTTTTTTGAGCAAACAGGGATGCTAGCATTTAGTTGTCCTCTTGTCTTTGCACAACAGGATCATCCTCCTATGACGAAGAATATGGAGTACGTGAAGTGACTAGTTCCGATTATGCTAGGATGAAGAAGCCCTGTCTATCTTCTCATCAGAAGGAGCAGTTGAAGGATGGTTACATTACTCCCCACAAGACCAAACTAACTTCAGCTCAGAAGGACTGACAAATCTCCATTTTCTTACTGTGACGCGCAAGTACAACGTTGTTCTAGGATTCTGTCCGGTGAGTTCCATTTTTCTAAAAGTGTGCTCTACATGGACCATGTAGGTGCCTGTTTAAACTGTCACTTCATAGTACAATTTGCTTTATACTAATCACTTTTTTGTATTTGTGCAAACATGGGTGCTCAGCTTGATTTCAATGGGAACTGCACAAAATGTTCATGAATACATCGAATCATTCATTTCCACCACAAGAAAGGAGGTGCTGATAAGTTCAAGGCGTTGCAACATATAAGGGCAAAATCATACAAGCTACGCGCGAATTTGGTTGATTTTGGTGGAACCGCACAAAAAGAATAGCTGGTTTATTTAGCACGAGGTGCCATGTCAATGTCTGAACTGATGGCAAACCCTGCCCATTCCACAATCGTAGGCATTTGATATTTTGGAATGGGACAATGTTGTCAAATTTTGCTCATTGATGTCAGCAAGAAGACATGTGTTTGATATTTTTGAATGGGACGCCCTTTGCTGTCATCAACGTTGATCAATTTTTCTTTATTCTTTAGTTGCAAAGTAAATATTGGCTCTGACATGTGAATCACTGAGATGCATAATGATCGATTGTTTTGAATGTTCTGTATGAATTGCCAGGCCTGTGTGTTTGGTTGCAATGTACAAGAATGCTAAAAAGCTTCTCAAACTCTTTGTACTCCTTTTGTTCCTTTTTACTTCGCACATTGTGAAAGTGCATACTTGTTTCTATAAGATTTGTCAAAGTAGTGATACTTGTTGGGAAACGTAGCAGAAATTCAAAATTTTCCTACGAATCACCAAGATCTATCTATGGAGAAACCAACAACGAGGGGAAGGAGAGTGCATCTACATACCCTTGTAGATCGCTAAGCGGAAGCGTTCAAGAGAACGGGGTTGAAGGAGTCGTACTCGTCGTGATTCAAATCACCGGAGATCCTAGTGCCGAACGGACGGCACCTCCGCGTTCAACACACGTACAGCCCGGTGACGTCTCCCACACCTTGATCCAGCAAGGAGAGAGGGAGAGGTTGAGGAAGACTCCATCCAGCAGCAGCACAACGGCATGGTGGTGATGGAGGGAGCGTGGTAGTCCTGCAGGGCTTCGCCAAGCACCTGCAGGAGAGGAGGAGGTGTCATGGGAGGGAGGGAGGCGCCAGGGCTTCTGGTATGGATGCCCTCCCTCCCCTCCACTATATATAGGGGCAAGGGAGAGGGGGGAGGTGCAGCCTTGCCCCTTCCTCCAAGGAAGGGGTGCGGCCAAGAGGGGGGAGGAGTCCATCCTCCCCAAGGCACCTCGGAGGTGCCTTCCCCCTTGAGGACTCTTCCCTCCCCAAGTTTCCTTGGCGCATGGGCCTCTTGGGGCTGGTGCCCTTGGCCCATATAGGCCAAGGCGCACCCCCTACAGCCCATGTGGCCCCCCGGGGCAGGTGGACCCCCCCGGTGGACCCCCGGACCCCTTTCGGCACTCCCGGTACAATACCGATAAAGTGCGAAAACTTTTCCGGTGACCAAAACAGGACTTCCCATTTCCTTTATAACCCTAGCGTCATCGAACCTTAAGTGTGTAGACCCTACGGGTTCGGGAACCATGCAGACATGACCGAGACGTTCTCCGGTCAATAACCAACAGCGGGATCTGGATACCCATGTTGGCTCCCACATGTTCCACGATGATCTCATCGGATGAACCACGATGTCAAGGACTCAATCGATCCCGTATTCAATTCCCTTTGTCTAGCGGTATTTTACTTGCCCGAGATTCGATCGTCGGTATACCGATACCTTGTTCAATCTCGTTACTGGCAAGTCTCTTTACTCGTTCCGTAACACATCATCCCGTGATCAACCCCTTGGTCACATTGTGCACATTATGATGATGTCCTACCGAGTGGGCCTAGAGATACCTCTCCATTTACACGGAGTGACAAATCCCAGTCTCAATTCGTGCCAACCCAACAGACACTTTCGGAGATACCTGTAATGCACCTTTATAGCCACCCAGTTACGTTGTGACGTTTGGTACAGCCAAAGCATTCCTACGGTATCCGGGAGTTGCACAATCTCATGGTCTAAGGAAAAGATACTTGACATTAGAAAAGCTTCAGCATACGAACTACACGATCTCTATGCTAGGCTTAGGATTGGGTCTTGTCCATCACATCATTCTCCTAATGATGTGATCCCGTTATCAATGACATCCAATGTCCATGGTCAGGAAACCGTAACCATCTATTGATCAACGAGCTAGTCAACTAGAGGCTTACTAGGGACATGGTGTTGTCTATGTATTCACACGTGTATTACGATTTCCGGATAATACAGTTATAGCATGAATAAAAGACTATTATCATGAACAAAGAAATATAATAATAATATATTTATTATTGCCTCTAGGGCATATTTCCAACAGTCTCCCACTTGCACTAGAGTCAATAATCCAGTTCACATCGATATGTGATTAACACTCAAGGTCACATCCCCATGTGACTAACACCCAAGAGTTCTGGGTTTGATCATGTTATGCTTGTGAGAGAGGTTATAGTCAATCGGGTCTGAACCTTTCAGATCCGTGTGTGCTTTACAAATCTCTATGTCATCTCCTAGATGCAGCTACCACGCTCTATTTGGAGCTATTCCAAATAACTGTTCTACTTGGAGCTATTCTAAATTGTTGCTCCATTATACGTATCCGGTATCTCTACTCAGAGCTATCCGGATAGGTGTTAAGCTTGCATCGTCGTAACTCTTTACGTCGAACTCTTTATCACCTCCATAACCGAGAAAATTCCTTAGTCCACTAGTTACTAAGGATAACTTTGACCGCTGTACTGTGATCTATTCTTGGATCACTCTTGTACCCCTTGACTGACTCATGGCAAGGCACACTTCAGGTGCGGTACACAGCATAACATACTGTAGAGCCTATGTCTTAAGCATAGGGGACGACCTTCGTCCTTTCTCTCTTTTCTGCCGAGGTCGATCTTTAAGTCTTAACTTCGTACCTCACAACTCAGGCAAGAACTTCTTCTTTGACTGATCCATCTTGAACACCTTCAACATCATGTCAAGGTATGTGCTCATTTGAAAGTATTATTAAGCATTTTGATCTATCCTTATAGATCTTGATGCTCAATGTTCAAGTAGCTTAATCCAGGTTTTCTATTGAAAAACACCTTTCAAATAACCCTATATGCTTTCTAGAAAATCTACGTCATCTCTGATCTATGATATGTCGACAACATATATTCATCAGAAATTCCATAGTGCTCCCACTCACTTCTTTGGAAATACAAGTTTTCTCATGAACTTTGTATAAACCCAAAATCTTTGATCATTTCATCAAAGCGCACATTCCAACTCTGAGATGCTTACTCCAGTCCTTAGAAGGATTGCTGGAGCTAGCATACCTTTTAGCATCCTTAGGATCGACAAAACCTTTCTGATTGTATCACATACAACCTTTCCTTACGAAAGTTGGTAAGGAAACTCGTTTTGACATCCATCTGCCAGATTTCATAAATGCTGCTTATGCTAACATGATTCCGACGGACTTAAGCATTGCTACGGATGAGAAAAACTCATAGTAGTCAACTCCTTGAACTTGTGAAAAACTCTTCGCCACAAGTCGAGCTTCATAGATGGTGACATTACCATCCATGTCCGTCTTCTTCTTCAAAGATCCATTTATCAAATGGCTTGCCGATCATTGGGCAAGTCCGCCAAAGTCCATGCTTTGTTCTGATACATGGATCCTATCTCAGATTTCATGGTTTCTTAACCATTTGTCGGAATTTGGGCCCACCATCGCTTCTCCATAGCTCGTAGGTTCATTGTTGTCTAGCAACATGACCTTCAAGACAGGATCACCGTACTACTCTGAAGCAGTACGCGTCCTTGTCGTCCTACGAGGTTCGGTAGTGACTTGATCCGAAACTTCATGATCACTATCATAAGCTTCCACTTCAATTGGTGTAGGTGCCACATGAACAACTTCCTATGCCCTGATACACACTGGTTGAAGTGACGGTTCAATAACCACATCAAGTCTCCACCATCCTCCCACTCAACTTTTCGAGAGAAACCTTTCCTCGAGAAAGGACCCGATTCAAGAAACAATCTATATTGCTTTCGGATCTGAATTAGGAGGTATACCCAACTGTTTTGGGTGTCCTATGAAGATGCATTTTATCCGCTTTGGGTTCGAGCTTATCAACCTGAAACTTTTTCACATAAGCGTCGCAGCCCCAAACCTTTAAGAAATGACAACATAGGTTTCTCTAAACCATAATTCATACGGTGTCATCTCAATGGAATTACGTGGTGCCCTATTTAAAGTGAATGTGGTTGTCTCTAATGCCTAACCCATGAACAATAGTGGTATTTCGATAAGAGACATCATGGTACCCACCATATCCAATAGGGTGCAACTATGATGTTCGGACACACCATCACACTATGGTGTTCCAGGCAGTATTAATTGTAAAACAATTTCCACAATGTCTTAATTGCGTGCCAAAACTCGTAACTCAGATATTCATCTCTATGATCATATCATAGACATTTTATCCTCTTGTCACAATGATCTTCTACTTCACTCTGAAATTACTTGAACCATTCAATAATTCAGACTTGTGTTTCATCAAGTAAATATTCTCAACATCTACTCGAATCATCTGTGAAGTAAGAACATAACGATATTCACTGCATGCCTCAGCACTCATTGGACTGCACACATCAAAATGTGTTACTTCCAACAAGTTGCTATCTTGTTCCATCTTACTGAAACCGAGGCTTTTCAGTCATCTTGCCCATGTGGTATGATTTGCATATCTCAAGTGATTCAAAATCAAGTGAGTCCAAACGATCCATCTGCATGGAGTTTCTTCATGCGTATACACCAATAGACATGGTTCGCATGTCTCAAACTTTTCAAAAATGAGTGAGTCCAAAGATCCATCAACATGGAGCTTCTTCATGCGTTTTATACCATTATGACTTACATGGCAGTGCCACAAGTAAGTGGCACTATCATTACTATCTTATATCTTTTGGCATGAAAATGTATATCACTACGATCGAGATTCAATAAACCATTCCTTTAGGTGCAAGACCATTGAAGGTATTATTCAAATAAATAGAGTAACCATTATTCTCCTTAAATGAATAACCGTATTGCAACAGACATAATCCAATCATGTCTATGCTCAACGCAAACACCAAATGACAATTGTTTAGGTTTAATACTAATCTTGATGGTAGAGGGAGCGTGCGATGTTTGATCACATCAAACTTGGAAACACTTCCAACACATATCGTCAGCTCACCTTCAGCTAGTCTCCGTTTATTCCATAGCTTTTATTTCGAGTTACTAACACTTAGCAACCGAACCGGTATCTAATACCCTGGTGCTACTAGGAGTACTAGTAAAGTACACATTAACATAATGTATATCCAATATACTTCTATCAACCTTGCCAGCCTTCTCATCTACCAAGTATCCAGGGTAATTCCGCTCCAGTGGTTGTTCCCCTTATTACAGAAGCACTTAGTCTCGGGTTTGGGTTCAACCTTGGGTTTCTTCACTAGAGAAGCAGCTGATTTGCCGTTTCATGAAGTATCCCTTCTTGCCCTTGCCCTTCTTGAAACTAGTGGTTTCACCAACCATCAACAATTGATGCTCCTTCTTGATTTCTACTTTCGCGGTGCCAAACATCGCGAATACCTCAAGGATCTTCATATGTATCCCTGATATGTTATAGTTCATCACGAAGCTCTAGCAGCTTGGTGGCAATGACTTTGGAGAAACATCACTATCTCATCTGGAAGATCAACTCCCACTCGATTCAAGTGATTGTTGCACTCAGACAATCTGAGCACAAGCTCATCGATTGAGATTTCTCCCTTAGTTTGCAGGCTAAGAAAACCGTCGGAGGTCTCATACCTCTTGACGTGGGCACGAGCCTGAAATCCCAATTTCAGCCCTCGAAACATCTCATATGTTCCGCTACGTTTTGAAAATGTCTTTGGTGCCTCAACTCTAAACCGTTTAACTGAACTATCACGTAGTTATCAAAACGTGTATGTCTGATGTTCGCAACATCCACAAACGACATTTGGGGTTCAGCACACTGAGCGGTGCATTAAGGACATAAGCTTTCTACTCTCCGCATAATCGCTACTGTTAACTTTCAACTATATTTTCTCTAGGAACATATCTAAACAGTGGAACTAAAGCGCGAGCTTACGACATAATTTGCAAAGATCTTTTGACTATGTTCAAGATAATTAAGTTCATCTAATGAACTCCCACTCAGATAGACATCCCTCTAGTCATCTAAGTGATTACATGATCCGAGTCAACTAAGCCGTGTCCGATCATCACGTGAGACGGACTAGTCATCATCGGTGAACATCTTCATGTTGATCGTATCTACTATACGACTCATGCTCGACCTTTCGGTCTCCGTGTTCCGAGGCCATGTCTGTACATGCTAGGCTCGTCAAGTTAACCCTAAGTGTATTGCATGTGTAAATCTGTCTTACACCCGTTGTATGTGAACGTAAGGATCTATCACACCCGATCATCACGTGGTGCTTCGAAACGACGAACTGTAGCAACGGTGCACAGTTAGGGGAGAACACTTCTTGAAATTGTTGTAAGGGATCATCTTATTTACTACCGTCGTTCTAAGCAAATAAGATGCATAAACATGATAAACATCACATGCAATCAAATAATAGTGACATGATATGGCCAATATCATATAGCTCCTTTGATCTCCATCTTGGGGCTCCATGATCATCTATTACAAGAACATGATCAATCTCATACATCACATATATCATTCATCACATCCTTTTGGCCATATCACATCACATAGCATACCCTGCAAAAACAAGTTAGACGTCCTCTAATTGTTGTTTGCATGTTTTACGTGGCTGCTATGGGTTTCTAGCAAGAACGTTTCTTACCTACGCAAAACCACAACGTGATATGCCAATTGCTATTTACCCTTCATAAGGACCCTTTTCATCGAATCTGTTCCGATAAAGTGGGAGAGACAGACACCCGCCAGCCACCTTATGCAACTAGTGCATGTTTGTCGGTGGAACCGGTCTCACGTAAGAGTACGTGTAAGGTCGGTCCGGGCCGCTTCATCCCACAATACCGTCGAAACAAGATTGGACTAGTAACGGTAAGCATATTGAACAAAATCAACGCCCACAACTACTTTGTGTTCTACTCGTGCAAAGAATCTACGCAATAGACCTAGCTCTGATACCACTGTTGGGGAACGTAGCAGAAATTCAAAATTTTCCTACGAATCACCAAGATCTATCTATGGAGAAACCAGCAACGAGGGGAAGGAGAGTGCATCTACATACCCTTGTAGATCGCTAAGCGGAAGCGTTCAAGAGAACGGGGTTGAAGGAGTCGTACTCGTCGTGATTCAAATCACCGGAGATCCTAGTGCCGAACGGACGGCACCTCCGCGTTCAACACACATACAGCCCGGTGACATCTCCCACGCCTTGATCCAGCAAGGAGAGAGGGAGAGGTTGAGGAAGACTCCATCCAGTAGCAGCACAACGGCGTGGTGGTGATGGAGGAGCGTGGTAGTCCTGCAGGGCTTCGCCAAGCACCTGCGGGAGAGGAGGAGGTGTCATGGGAGGGAGGGAGGCGCCAGGGCTTCTGGTATGGATGCCCTCCCTCCCCTCCACTATATATAGGGGAAAGGGAGAGGGGGGAGGCGCAGCCTTGCCCCTTCCTCCAAGGAAGGGGTGCGGCCAAGAGGGGGGGAGGAGTCCATCCTCCCCAAGGCACCTCGGAGGTGCCTTCCCCCTTGAGGACTCTTCCCTCCCCAAGTTTCCTTGGCGCATGGGCCTCTTGGGGCTGGTGCCCTTGGCCCATATAGGCCAAGGCGCACCCCCTACAGCCCATGTGGCCCCCCGGGGCAGGTGGACCCCCCCGGTAGACCCCCGGACCCCTTTCGGCACTCCCGGTACAATACCGATAAAGTGCGAAAACTTTTCCGGTGACCAAAACAGGACTTCCCATTTCCTTTATAACCCTAGCGTCATCGAACCTTAAGTGTGTAGACCCTACAGGTTCGGGAACCATGCAGAGATGACCGAGACGTTCTCCGGTCAATAACCAACAGCGGGATCTGGATACCCATGTTGGCTCCCACATGTTCCACGATGATCTCATCGGATGAACCACGATGTCAAGGACTCAATCGATCCCGTATTCAATTCCCTTTGTCTAGCGGTATTTTACTTGCCCGAGATTCGATCGTCGGTATACCGATACCTTGTTCAATCTCGTTACTGGCAAGTCTCTTTACTCGTTCCGTAACACATCATCCCGTGATCAACCCCTTGGTCACATTGTGCACATTATGATGATGTCCTACCGAGTGGGCCTAGAGATACCTCTCCATTTACACGGAGTGACAAATCCCAGTCTCAATTCGTGCCAACCCAACAGACACTTTCGGAGATACCTGTAATGCACCTTTATAGCCACCCAGTTACGTTGTGACGTTTGGTACAGCCAAAGCATTCCTACGGTATCCGGGAGTTGCACAATCTCATGGTCTAAGGAAAAGATACTTGACATTAGAAAAGCTTCAGCATACGAACTACACGATCTCTATGCTAGGCTTAGGATTGGGTCTTGTCCATCACATCATTCTCCTAATGATGTGATCCCGTTATCAATGACATCCAATGTCCATGGTCAGGAAACCGTAACCATCTATTGATCAACGAGCTAGTCAACTAGAGGCTTACTAGGGACATG
The DNA here is from genome assembly GCF_018294505.1 of Triticum aestivum. NCBI lineage: Eukaryota > Viridiplantae > Streptophyta > Magnoliopsida > Poales > Poaceae > Triticum > Triticum aestivum. Next base: position 173,765,568 of record NC_057798.1, read on the forward strand.
GTGTTGTCTATGTATTCACACGTGTATTACGATTTCCGGATAATACAGTTATAGCATGAATAAAAGACTATTATCATGAACAAAGAAATATAATAATAATATATTTATTATTGCCTCTAGGGCATATTTCCAACAATACTTTGACTTTAGACAAAACTTGTATGCAGACTAGAAAGGACCGGAGGGAGTACATGTGAAACTGCTGCAAACGAGGTGATCACCCTGGGAATAATGCTAGTACTTATTGTTTTGCATGTTCATCCAATGCCAGTGATACAAGAATTTGAACTAATCAAAATAAATTCATTCATACACGGTCGGATTTCATTACATTTCATACATTCTTCAACTAAAAAGGGGTGCGCTAGAGGTATAATTAATTAACCGAAGCTACCCACCTGTGTCCGGCTAAGCCGAACAGAAGCTTCAGTTACTTAACTGCAGGTGCAGTTGCGTAACTAACATGTGGCCCACATGCCAGTCAGCCAACTGCACCAGCAGTTAAGTAGAAGTGGCATCCTTCTCCAATATAGCTCTCCGACTCCACTTCGCCGCCAAGAAGCTAATCGGTAGTCAATGGTCAACCCGCCTAGCTTGGCTTCAACCGAAGGGTAGCAGCAGTGGCCTTACTTGGACCCGAGCGACGGTGACCTACCGTGTTCTACTCTTCCTCATTTTCTGTGTGGCGCGGCCTCGTTGGCAGCGGGGCGGGGCCTCAATGGAGCCGGCAATGTCCTCTATCTCGTTGCCGGCGGAGCGGTGCCTCGGCGGAGCGGGGGAAGTCCTCCCCCTCGTTGCCAGTAGTGTGGGGCCTCGGCTGAGCTGGTGATGTCCTCTGCCTCGTTGTTGGCGGGGCGGGGCCTCGGCGGAGTAGGGCCTCCGCCTCGGTGCCGGCAGGGCGGGGCCTCGGCCGAGCCGGCTATGTCCTCTGTCTTGTTGCCGGTAGGGCGGCGCCTCGGTGAAGCGGGGGAAATCCTCCCCCTCATTGCTGGCAGGGCAGGGCCTCGGCTGAGCCGGTGATGTCCTCTGCCTCGTTCTTGGCGGGGCGAGGCCTCGGTGGAGCCGGCGGTGTCCTCTGCCTCATTGTTGGTGCCGCGGGGCCTTGACGGAGCAGGGCCTCGTCGACGCCAGCGGAGCGGGGACTCGTCGGAGCCGGCATTGTCCTCTGCCTCGTCCTCGGTCTCGCCAAACAGCGCCTCTCCCGCTTCATCGCCCTCTTTGTAGGTGGCCGCAACCTCCGCCACCCGCATGCAGTACCACCAGCGCTCGAGGCGGCCCTCGTGGGCGGAACGGTATGAGTCGAGCAGCGCCTCCTGCTCTGCCCGCTCCGTGGCGATCTGCTCCTCCGCCTGCAGGTGCTCCTGGAGGAGATGGTGGTTGTAGGTGGCGTCGGCCTGCGCCTCCCGAAACTGCTCCTCACACTTCTGCCTCACCGTGTCCATGTATCGGGCACGGGCCTCGCCGATGGTCATGGTGCAATGCACCGGCGAGGATGGCACGGAGGAGGGGGTTGGCGTCGGATCGTCGACTTCCATGTTCTCCATTGGGACGTCGTCATCGTCCGGCTGCCTGCCAGTAGCAATGGCTGCCATCTCCTTGTGGTTCGTCGTTTGCCCATCCCGAATAGCGTTGGAGCGCGAGGAAGCCATGGTGTGCACTAGTGGTGTGCACAGGAGAAAGGGAACGGATGCGGATGACTGCGGCTATGGCTGGCGCATCAGTTTATATAGCAATGGTGGGCGGCGGAGGGACAGACGTGTGGCGTCGGAGTAGCCGCCTCAACAACCGTGTATCATTAATGTGGACGACAGACGGAGGGATGGACGACACTTGTGTCGTTTGAAGGCGGAGTAATTGCCTGCACCGGGAAGCGGGGTGGACAGCGCTGACCGTTTTGGGCGGAAAGCGCGCGCGGGCGAGGGAGGCGGTCTGGGTGGGCCAGGGCAGTCATACTCGTGCTTGGCAGCGGGTTTGTCCAGCAGCCATACATGTTGGCTCGCCAGCGAGCTCGCCAAGCTGAGCGACGACAATCAGACGATGGACGTAGCTTCCGACCAGGAGCCGGCGCCACTGAGGGAGTCCTGGATTAGGGGGTCCTCGGACAGCCGGACTGTATACTTTGGCCGGACTGTTGGACTATGAAGATACAAGATTGAAGACTTCGTCTCGTGTCCGGGTGGGACTCTCCTTTGCGTGGAAGGCAAGCTTGGCAATTCGGATATGTAGATCTGCTTCTCTGTAACCAACTCTGTGTAACCCTAGTCCTCTCCGGTGTCTATATAAACCGGAGGGTTTAGTCCGTAGGACAACAACAATCATAATCATAGGCTAGCTTCTAGGGTTTAACCTTTACAATCTTGTGGTAGATAAAATCTTGTAATACTCATATCATCAAGATCAATAAAGCAGGAAGTAGGGAATTATCTCCATCGAGAGGGCCCGAACCTAGGTAAACATCGTACCCCCGCCTCCTGTTACCATTAGCCTTAGACGCACAGTTCGGGACCCCCTATCCGAGATCCGCCGGTTTTGACACCGAAATTGGTGCTTTCATTGAGAGTTCCACTGTGTCATCACGATAAGGCTTGATGGCTCCTTCATCAGCAACGATGCGGTCCAGGGTGAGGTTTTTCTCCCCGGACAGATATTCATATTCGGCGGCTTCGTCCTACGGGCCAACTCGCTTGGCCATCTGGAACAGATTGATAGCTACGCCCCTGGCCATTAGGTCAGGTTTGGAAACTTGAACTACATTGTCGATATCCGCGGAGACTTGATCTTCGACGAATTCGAGCCCATGCCAGGAGCGCCGGACAGTCATGACGAGCATGACTTAGATCTACCATCGGACGGTGTTCGGAAGATCGCACCTGTGGCTGCCCCGACCCTTAATCCGGAGCAGATCACGCCATCCGAGGACGGGTGGATAGACCCCGTCACGGAGGCCGCACATTCATTGGCGCTGGAGCCGAACACAGACTTCACCTCTAAGGAGATCTGTGTCATCGGACCCTCGGACTCGTCTCTGGCCATAGGTTCCGAACCGCGTGTGTCCGTGCCTATCGAATCTGATTGGGCACCGATCATGGAGTTTACCTCCGCGGATATCTTTCAGCACTCACCCTTGGGTGACGTGCTAAATTCATTGAGGTCTCTCTCTCTATCAGGAGACTCTTGGCCGAACTATGTCCGGCTGGAGTGGAAAGCAGACGACGAAGAAATTCGTTACCCACCCACCACCCACTTAATAGCCACTGTCGATGACTTAACCGACGTGCTTGACTTCAACTCCGAAGACATCGACGGTATGGACGGCGATGCAGGAGAAGAACAGGAACCACCGCCCATAGGGTGCTGGACAGCCACCTCATCATATGATATATACATGGTGGACACCCCCAAAGAAAGCAATGGCGATGAGGCAACAGAGGATAACCCCTTGGAAAAGCAATCTAAGCACCGGCGTCATCGGCGCCGCCATAGCAAAAATAGCGATACCGGCACAAGAGATGATAGCAATCCGGATGGTGCCGAAGACTAAAACAATCCCGCCCAGCCAGGCTTCGAGCAGGCTGTGTAGGAGGATGGGCAAGCTAGCCCTAAGGAACAGGCAACAGATAGAGAATGAGAGGATGACAATTACATGCCCCTCTCCGAAGACGAAGTGAGCCTTGGCGATGAAGAATTCATCGTGCCTGAAGATCCCGTCGAGCAGGAGCGCTTCAAGCGCCGGCTTATAGCCACCGCAAAAAGCCTGAAGAAGAAGCAGCAATAGCTTCAAGATGATCAAGATCTGCTAAATGACAGATGGACCGACGTCCTGGCAGCCGAGGAATACAGACTCGAGCGCCCAACCAAAAGTTACCCAAAGCGCAGGTTGCTACCCCAACTCGAGGAGGAGATTTTAAAGATTACACTACCAGCGCACAATGCGGCTGACCGACCACCTCATGGTCGAGACAAAGCGGCGTATCAGCCCGAAGTCCAGCCCGCACCCCGGCGCCAAGCAAGCAAAAAAACAAAGGCCCGGGGCTCCACGTGTGACCTGCTAGACAAATTGAAAAACAAAGCAGGACAGTCAAGATCGATCTATGGATCACGGGGGCGCGCCTCAACGCGTGACGACGACTGTCACGCCGGATATACTAACAAATCTAGCAGGACTGAATACAATGTAGCCCGGCATAGAGGCGCCAGACACCCCCTATGCTTCACTGATGAAGTAATGGATCATGAATTCCCAGAAGGGTTTAAACCCGTGAACATTGAATCATATGATGGTACTACAGACCCCACTGTATGGATAGAAGATTTCTTCCTCCACATTCACATGGCCCACGGGGATGATCTACACGCCATCAAGTACCTCCCACTAAAACTCAAGGGACCGGCTCGGCATTGGCTGAATAGCTTGCCGGCAAGCTCCATAGGAAGTTGGGAGAACCTGGCAGACACATTCCTGGATAACTTCGAGGGCACTTATGTGCGACCACCGGATGCTGATGATTTAAGTCACATAACCCAACAGCCCGGAGAATCAGCCAGGAAATTCTGGACTCGGTTCCTAACTAAAAAGAACCAAATCGTCGACTATTCGGATGCCGAAGCCCTAGCGGCCTTTAAGCATAACATCCGTGATGAGTGGCTTGCCCGACATCTCGGCCAAGAAAAGCCATAGTCCATGGCAGCCCTCATGACACTCATGACCCGCTTTTGTGCGGGCGAGGATAGCTGGTTGGCTCGTAGCAACAACACAGCAAGCAATCATGGGACATCAAAAGCCAAAGACAGCAACGACAAACCAGGACGCAACAAACACAAGCGTCGCAAAAACGGTGATAACGCCGAAGAGACGACAGTCAACGCCAGATTCAGTGGCTCTAAGACCGGTCAGCGGAAAAAGCCACTCCAAAAGAACAATTCGGGCCCGTCCAGTCTAGACGACATACTCGATCGTCCATGCCAAATTCACGGCACCCCAGGAACACCAGCCAATCACACCAACAGAGAATGCTGGGTCTTCAAGCAAGCCGGCAGGTCAGGTGCCGCAAACAAGGAGCATGGGTCTCAAAGCGATGACGATGACGAGGAGCCCCGATCACCAAACAAAGGAGGGCAAAGGAGATTTCCTCCACAAATCAAAGCGGTGAATATGATAAACGCCATCCACATCCCCAAACTGGAACGGACACACACTCTTAGGGATGTCGACTTAACGGAGCTAGTCTGTAACGCCTCGGATCCGATGCGCCAGGTGTCTGCCAGTTACTCGCTATCATTGCCATGTCATTTGCTTATGTGTTGCACTTTTCCATGTCATCATATGCATTTCATATCATGTCATCATGTGCATTGCTTTGCATACGTGTTTGTCTCATGCATCCGAGCTTTTTCCCCATTGTCCGTTTTGCAATCCGGCACTCCTATGTTCCCCAGCGCCCCCTTTTGCCTCTTTTCATGTGCGGGTGTTAAAATTTCTCGGAATGGCCCTAGGTTTTCCAAGCGTCCTTGGTATAGCACCGGTAGACCGCCTGTCAAGTTTCGTGCCATTTGGAGGTCGTTTGATGCTCCAACGGTTAACCGGGTAGCCGCAAAGCCTCTTTTGTCTTGCAGCCCAACACCCCTCCAAAGTGGCCCAAAACCCATCCTAACCCCCTCCATGCTCTCGGTCGTTCGATCACGATCGCGTGGCCGAAAACCGCTCCCCATTTGGAGTCTCCTAGCTCCCTCTACCTATTTAAACACCCCTCCCCCGAAATCTCGGATGAAAACACCCCTAACCCTAGCCTCTTCCTCCTCCCGCCGTCGGACGCGTCCAACCCGCCGCCGGACATGTCCGCCGCCGCCCCCTCGCCTAATCATACTCCGCCACGTGTCCTCCGCCGCCATCTCGCCCGCGCCCCGCCGCCGCAGCCGGCGAGCCCACGGCTGGCCCGCCCCGGGCCGCACCAGGCCCGCGCGCCTCCCGCTCTGCCGGCATAGCCCCGCTCCCTCGCCGCGGGCGAGCATCGCTGCCGCCTGCGCCGCCCGCTGCCCGCTCTGCCTGCGCCGGCCCTCCGCCGACCCTGAGCGCCCGCGCCTCTCCTCCCCGCCGCCCCGGCCATGGAACGCAACCCCGCGCCCGTCGGCGACCTCCTCCGCCTCCCTGCGCCGGGATCCGGCCGGATCTGCCATCTCCGGCCCTCCCTCATCTTCCCCGGCCACAGCTCCGGCGAGCCTCGGTTCCTGTGTCCGTTGACTTTTTCCCCGAGGTGCAATTTCCAGTCCCGAAATTATTTGCATTCTGGTCTCCTGTTCATCGCATCATAACTTGTTGCATACTGCTCCATTTTGTGCGTGTAATATATCAAAATGTTCATCGTGAGGTGCTCTACATTTCATTCCATTGCACCATGTTCATTTGAGTCCATCTTGATGCCCGAATCATCGTTGCAAGGGTGCTATATGATGTTAACCTACTGAAACTGTTATAACTTGGTGATTTGTGATTTTTGTTGCATTTGATGTGTGCATCCTATGAGCTTGGTGTCTGCATGTGTTTTGATCTATGTCATGCCATATTTACAGGGGTGCTATCCATGTATTTTTGTGAGTTGTGTAGTGAGTGCGTCATGCTTGTTAAGTAGGGTACTTGCTGTTGCTGTTTTGCTAGATAGATTCTGTTATTTCGTGATGCTATGTAAACCTGCTGCTACAAGTCATTGTATGCATAATCTGGAGATGTTCACTAAGGATGATTTGTTATACATGTCATGCTCTATCCATCCATGCCCCTGGTTGAATTTATAGCTTGTTGTAGCTTGTTGTTATCTTGCTCCAAAGTTGCTAAATAATGTTGCTGTCAGCCTGTTAACATTAAGTTCAGTTTGTGCCATGTGTTTTGCTAGTGATCCATGCACCCTATGAACTTGCTCTTGCCATGTTTAGCTTCATAAATATTCCATCTTACTGTTGGTTGCCTTGCCATGCCATGTATTGCTCTGTGGTGAGTTGTTCAAGCTCACCAATATGCCTACTTATTGTTGTTCCTGCCATGTATGAATCTGTCATATCACTTGCTATGTTTACATGTGTGCCATCTTATTTTCTGTGCCCTTTTGGCTCATGGTCAGTAAAGGAATTTTGTTTATGCAATTAGTTGATTCATGACATGCCTTTGTTTGCCATGTTAAGTTCCTGTAACATGTTGTTTGATAGCTCTAAACATTGCAACCTGATGTTATTTTCTGATAAGTCTGAAACTGTTATTATTTGCAATCTTGTCATGTGTTTTTGAGCATGTTCTAGTGATTTCTGGGGATAGCTCAGTGTTCATGTTTTGTAATGCTTTACCTTAACTTCATGCTCATGCCTTTTGTTTTCACGTTGAGATGCTGTAGCATATTGTTTTGATGCTTGCTAGATGCCTAGTTGCTGTTTTGGACAGATTGTCGTTATGTCTTGTATAGAGTGTGTGTTGCACCATTGCCCCGTTTTGAGTGTGCTCTATACGATCAGTCTTAGAATGATGATTCAAGAACCAACACACTAAGAATGAAATTATTGTCCTTTAACTACCAAGCAACAAGGTTGCTAGCAGTATTGATTTCACACATCACGATTCACTTGTCGGCATTCCGGTTCAACAACACGGGGATCGAGAAATGAATAATGATGGCGAGAAGTATCACTGCACCAAGAATTCATAAGATGATGTGTAATTCCTATGACTTTCTTGACATAAAGAGGGTAATACTTCAGGGTAGAACAGAACAAAAACTGGATTAGTATTTGATCTGCGCAGTATGACTACTTTGACCCAATCCTAGATATGGATGAGGTACTAGAGTTCATTTCTCCTAGTCATTGTGGGATAGAATGGCTCGACGGACCACAAGAGTAATAGGCATTGATATGCATAATCACTCCTGACTATCAATTGATAGACAAGGGCCAAAAAACAGCTAAAGAGGGACAACTCAAAAGAACATATGATTTTCTGAGTTGTGGATGCATAGATTAGCATGTCGAACAAGTTCAACATGTTTCTTCCGGATAACCCATGCAGAAAGGTAGAACTGGCAGAGTCACAACATGGAATCGAGAACTCATCAAGAGCACTCTGGTTGTGATCTTTTGGTTCAAAAGAACTTCTGCCATAGGCAGTTCATAGTATTTGGAAGAAGGAAATACCAGGGACCTCGAGGACTAATGCAAAGGTTACTAATAACCTAAAGGAACTAGCAAACACTATCAACATAAAATAAGTAGGGTGAATCTCGGGTTCAAAAACCCAGGAATAGAATACCTACTACCTAGTTGGCATCACGGGATGCTTTCGAGGATGATGGCCAGAATCATCACACTGGGACACAGAACATGGCTAGATTAGTAGATGATACTCTAGACATCTAGGGTCATAATAATAACTCCAATGTATATTTCAAGGCAATAGAGTACCTCAACTCACCGATTAGTGTGGCTAATCTGGCCCAAAGGGACATTGAAACGGGAGGAAGGGATTTTGCAATTGCTTCAGACTATTTAGAAACCTGGGATGACTCGGACATCATAATGGCTGTAAATGCTCAAAAAGATTTGAGACATCCTGCAAAATGGTGGCATAATCATTCTATCGTCACAAAATGACAGTTCTTGAGACCAACTATGAACACATGGAAGTAGAGGAGACTGAACTGAGGCTTGAAATCCATCAATCCTATAAGTCTACGGATTAGTAACACGTGATCCTAATAGATAGAAGAGAAAGCCTAGTTCCTTAACCCCGTAGGAAAGATAAGATGACTCGGATCAGAAGGGCATAAGGTATAAGGAGTAAAAAGAGCCTTACGTTCCATCCCACATTCAATTCCCTTATATAACTAAAGAATTTCTAGACTCAACTTCGACCAGTTTGGCTTGGTAATCCTACAAGCAGTCAAGCTCTGATACCAAAGCTGTTAGGACCCCGACTCAATGCCACATCGACCTAGCATGTAACACCTCATATCACTTTGCGGCCTCACGCACGGTATTCCCACGGGTGTCGCCTTACCTTTGCCCGGGACCATTTGCGCCTTTTGGCACACGTATATGATAGTGTCGCTAGCATCCATATGATAAGGAGCCCGGGCTGACATGGCTAGTCGTAAACCCAAAGTGGCACAAACTTACAGGGACAGGCATCCATGACACAACATCGAACGTGTCGGTCATCAGCGAGTGAATCCAGGCTGTAGCACTGGGCTAGCAGGACTCCGGTGAACCGGGCTGTAGCGGGCTAACAGGACTCCGGTATTCATCACGTGACATTTCCCCGAAGGGACAGACACAGGAACGAAGAAGGACACATGCCGGCCAGCCTAAGTGTTCCGGAGCAGTAGCAAGCTACCATGGCTCAGTGGAAGCACTAGGAGACATTTCCCGGTAAGAGAGGCTACTAAGGATAAACAACTAGATAGTCAGATCCCACACATACCAAGCATTTCAATAACATACACACAATATGCTCGATATGTGCAAATACAACATGGCATCACAACGTGACTCTACAACTCAAGTATTTTATTCAATAGGCTCCGAGGAGCGAGATATTACAAACATCGGTATCATGACCCAACAATCAGAGCATACAAGTCAAAGCACATGCGGAAGCTTAACATGTCTGAGTACAGACATCTATAAATGAAAAAGGCTGGGAAACCTGACCAACTACCAGATCCTGCCGAGGGCACAAGATCGTAGCTGAGGTAACAAGCTAAACGCCGAAGTCCACGCGATACTACTAGCGAGACTGATGTCTCTCTGCAAAAACATAAATTAAGCAATGTGAGTACAAATGTACCCAGCAAGACTTACATCAGATCTAACTACATATGCATCATTATCAACAAGGGGGTGGTGGGGTTTAACTGCAGCAAGCCAGCTTTGACTCGGTGGCTCTCCTGAACTACGACTGCAAGTAACTCTTTTGAGGTGGCGCACACGAGTCCACATATTCACCATATCAATACACCACTATGGATCCGCTCCCGTCTCCCTACGAGAACGCCATCCATAGCACTCACACTTATCTTGCGTATTTTAGAGTATCCACTTTCACTTGTCTATGAACTGTACAGGCAACCCAGAAGTCCTTTTCCGCGGACACGGCTATTCGAATAGATCATATTAACCCTGCAGGGGTGTACTTCTTCACGCACGCTCTCACCACTTACCGCCGTTTACACGACATGTACTCGGCAACTTTCAAGCGGAAGCCCAGCGAGGGTGTCGGCCACGACCTGACTAACCACACAAGTCTCTCATCCAGGTTTATCGCCTATTTGGGTTCCATCCGCAAGGAGATCCGGCCGGGGTGTCGCTCACGGCCCCAAACGATGTGTGCAGGGTTCCCAAGCCCACCTCGACGGGTGGATCTACACTTGGTACACCGTGCCATAGTGCCTAGTCTGTCCCAAGCCCACCTGTACCGGGTGCCACTTGGTAGACTACTAACACTACCTACAAACACCAGAAACTAGTTGCAACTCCTGGACAGAGATCAAGTTGATTAATAAGTCGAGAGAGCTTAGAGTGCCCGGAGCCCAATGTGTGGTAGTAACTGTTCATGGTTCACAAACACAGAACTCAGTTCCTGAGGACGGCTGCAATGAGACAACCCACCATGTACTCCTACATGGCCTCTCACCGCTACCTTTACCAAATCGTGTTCACACACTTAGCTCTCAACAGTAGGACATGTTTACACACCTCCAATTTATCCCCGATGAATCAGAACTGACTCAACTCTAAGCAGTAGCAGGCATGACAAACAAGCATGAATGAGTAGGCACATCAGGGATCAAACAACTCCTACTCATGCTAGTGGGTTTCATCTATTTACTGTGGCAATGACAGGTCATGCAAAGGAAAGGGGGTTCAACTACCGCAGCATGTAACAGTTGAATCGTTGTTGTCCTAATGCAGTAAAAGAGAGCAGGAGCGAGAGAGTGGGATTGTATCGGAATGAACAAGGGGGTTTTGCTTGCCTGGCACTTCTGAAGATAGTATAGCTCTTCATCGGTGTCATCGATTGCATCGTCGGTACACGTCTACTGAGAGGGGGACAAACACCGACAAACAAAGAAGAAACACAATCAATGCAATGCAACAATATGATGCATGAATGTGACATGGCAATATGATGTGGTTTGTGCTAATGCAACTAAAACCAGATTAAATGAAGTTGGTTTGAATCCAAGATTCAAATTCAAACTCCATATGTGGATATTTAAATGCCATTTAAATGGTTTGTGCTAAACAGCAGCTATAAGTTGTTCTAACATGCATGAAAATGGTACAGATGGATAGATTGGATTTTTCTGATCATTTTTCATATATAATTTATTTCATTTGGAGTTATGGTTGAATTGATATGATTTTTAGAAGTTTTGGATATTTTCTGAAATAAATAAATCATTTCTGATTTATTTAAAACTCTAGAAAACATTCACTGCGTCAGCATGACGTATTAGTGACATCAGCAGGTCAACGGACGGCCCAGGTCAAACCTGACCAGTGGGGCCTACTGGTCAGTGACACAAAGTCCGCTACAGAGGCTGACATGTGGGACCCGGTCAAAGCTGATGTGGACAAGTCAACGTTGACAGGCGGGGCCCACTGTGGTTAGTGTTAATCCAACAGAGATATAATACTAATTAGTTTAGGCATTGGGACCCACATGGCAGTGGCTCTAGGGGTGTCTTAGCTGGGTCATTAGTGGCTAATGACGGCCACGTCATCAGTCGCCGGAGTGTAGCCAGCGACGACCATGGCCGATAGCGGAGGTGCACCGTGCGCTCCCTAAGGAGCACCATTTGACGTGCGGTTTGCTCCTACGGCTTCCTGGGAGGAAGGCGCATCTAAGAGATAAGCGACAGTAGCTGGGGTGGCCGGAGCTGACGGCGGCGAGCTCTTTTGCGGCCGCCGGAGTTCGGGCACCGACGGGTTAGGCGCTACGGTGCGTTTTGAGCTGAACTGGTGGGATCTGTGGCTTCCTGAGGAAGCGCTGAGCATGCCTACATGCTCTGGTGCGACGTGCGGGTGTTGCAACCGCGGTGGCGACATGGCCGGCGGCGGAGCTGTTTCGGCTGGGGTGGGAGAGGGAGCTACAGCGCGAGAACGGAGGAACAGAGAGAGGGGAACGGAGCAGAAGCTCACAGCGGACTCGGCGGCCTTGACGAAAAGCTCGGGGATGCACTGGAGACGGCGGGGCGGCGATGATGATCTCTCGTGGCCGGGGATGAAGACGACGTCGATGGAGGCGCTCCAGGGCCTCCCGAGGCACGTGGATTGGCGGAGGGGTAGCCGGCGACGTGGTGGAGCTTCTGGGCACGATGGAGGGGCGAGGGATCGGTGGTAGCTACGGCAACGGTGGTCGGTGGCGACGGCAGCGCTCGGCCGCGGGGTGAGGGAGAGAACCAGGGAAGGAGGGAGAACATTCGGGAGAGAGTGAGAGGGCCCGGGGGGTGAGTGGCGTCGGGGACGCAGGCAGGCAGGGTGGAGGTGGCCGGGGCATGTGCCGGCGCGCTGCGGCCACGCGCTCGTCCTCCTGGCAAGGAGGAAGACGACAGGGGAGGGGCCAGGTGGGCTGGGCCGCACAGGTGGGCTGCCAGCTGGGCCGGTTGGTGGCGCGAGGTAAGTTATTCTCTCTCTCTCTCTTATTTCTGTTTTCTATTTTCTGTAATCTTTGTGGCTTTATTAAAAATATCTAGGCACTTTCAAAAATCACCAAACTGTGCATGCCCAATGTATAGAATATATCCAACATGGAACATTTCAGTTTAGGAGTATTTGGACATTTAAAACATTTTATAGAATTTAAATGTCCAAATTCAAATACTTATGATTTAATTCAGTGACCTTAGGATGACCTAGAAAATTGTGCAACATTTTTTCCAGAGGTTCTAGACCAAGGCAAAGATGATGAACATTTTAGTAGGGCATTTTGGGTTCATTGGAAATGATTTTAGTAAACCCTAGTTGGTTTAAGGGGGGTGCTGGGGGTTCTGTCATCCCCAATTCAACTTAAATAAAATTTAAACATGATGCAACAAGATGCAAACACTAGGCAGCACCAGAAGCTAGGGATGTGACATAACTTGACTAGAATCTCGTGTAGATCATCTTGGTGTATCTTAACTCGCTGTTTAACAACTTGAACATAAGGTTTATTCAGATCTGGACCAATTTTGAAATTTGCATATGAGGACTTACCGGAATTGTTATACATTGTTCCCGGCCTCATTTAAACTTGCTTTGATGTGTTGCTCTTGTTTGCATCGTCTCTTGCCATGAGTAGCTTCATGTAGCTTTGTCATGCATCATGCTTGTTATGCATCATGTCTTGTCTATGTGTGGTGTGTTTACCATGTTGTGTGCTTCTTCTCGATAGTTCCCGTTTTTGTTGCGATCGTGAGGATTCGTTCGTCTATGCTTGGTTCGTCTTCGTTGCTTCATCTTCGTCATGGACTCGTTCTTCTTCCTAGCGGGATTTCAGGCAAGATGACCGCTACCCTGGATCTCACTACTATCATTGCTATGCTAGTTGCTTTGTTCTATCGCTTTGCTGCGCTACCTATCATTTGCTCTTCAAGCCTCCCAATTTGCCATGTCAGCCTCTAACCTTTTTACCCGTCCTAGCAAACCGTTGTTTGGCTATGTTACCGCTTTGCTCAGCCCCTCTTATAGCGTTGTTAGTTGTAGGTGAAGTTGAAGATTGCTCCATGGTGGACAAGATTATGTTGGGATATCACAATATCTCTTATATTATTAATGCATCAATATACTTGGTAAAGGGTGGAAGGTTCGGCCTTATGCCTAGTGTTTTGTTCCACTCTTTCCGCCCTAGTTTCCGTCATACCGGTGTTATGTTCCCGGATTTTGTGTTCCTTACGCGGTTGGGTAATTTATGGGACCCCCTTGACAGTTCGCTTTAAATAAAACTCCTCCAGCAAGGCCCAACCTTGGTTTTACCATTTGCCTCACCACCACCTACTTTTCCCTTGGGAGTAATTAACCCAAGGTTCATCTTTATTATAGCCCCCCCCGGGCTAGTGCTTCTCTAAGTGTTGGTCTAAAACGAGCAACCTGCGGGGCCACCTCGGGGAAACTTGAGGGTTGGTTTTACTCGTAGCTTGACTTATCCAGTGTTGCCCTGAGAACGAGATATGTGCAGCTCCTATCGGGATTGTCGGCGCATCGGGCGGCTTTGCTGGTCTTGTTTTACCATTGTCGAAATGTCTTGTAAACCGGGATTCCGAGACTGATCAGGTCTTCATGGGAGAAGGAATATCCTTCGTTGATCGCGAGAGCTTATCACGGGCTAAGTTGGGACACCCCTGCAGGGTATAAACTTTCGAGAGCTGTGCCCGCGGTTATGTGGCAGATGGGAATTTGTTAATGTCCAGTTGTAGATAACTTGACACCATATCCGAATTAGAACGCATCAACCGCGTATGTAGCCGTGATGGTCTCTTCTCAGCGGAGTCCGGGAAGTGAACATGGTCTTTGGGTTATGTTTGACGTAAGTAGGAGTTCAGGATCACTTCTTGATCATTACTAGTTGACGACCGTTCCTTTGCTTCTCTTCTCGCTCTTATTTGCGTATGTTAGCCACCATATATGCTTAGTTGCTACTGCAACCTCACCACTTTACCCCTTCATTCCCTTTAAGCTTTGCTAGTCTTGATACCCATGGTAATGGGATTGTTGAGTCCTCGTGGCTCACAGATTACTACACAACAGTTGCAGGTACAGGTTATGCGATGATCATGACGAGAGAGCGATGCTTCCTTGTTTTGGAGTTCTTCTTCTGCTTCTTCTTCGATCAGGGGATAGGTTCCAGGTCGGCAGCCTGGGCTAGCAGGGTGGATGTCGTTTGAGCTTCTGTTTGTGTTTCATCCGTAGTTGGATGTTGATCTTATGTATGATGATGTTGTATTCTTGTGGCATGTATGCCTCTTGTATGTATCCCCATCTATTATGTAATGTTGATGTAATGATATCCACCTTGCAAAAGCGTTTCAATATGCGGTTCTATCCTTGGTGGGACCTTCGAGTCTCTTTAGGATAGTATCGCATATTTGGCATGACATAGTCGCCCCACAATATAAACTACGGCCGATCACTTTCGATCATACGGATCGTCCGGCTAATACCAATTAGGGTAATTCAGCTGCACTCGTCCTCGACCCAATAATTGACAGGTTCCACCTCACACGAGTCCTTATGGACGGAGGCAGCAGTCTAAACTTGCTGTATCAGGACACAGTGCGCCAGATGAGTATCGATCATTCGATGATCAAACCCACTAAAACCACCTTTAAAGGTGTTATACCAGGTGTGGAGGCCAGTTGTACAGGCTCCATCACTCTGGAGGTAGTCTTCGGATCACCAAACAATTACCATACCGAAGAGTTAGTCTTCGACATCGTCCCCTTTCAGAGTGACTATCAGGCACTGCTCGGATGAACCGTGTTCGCCCGATTCAACGCGGTGCCACATTATGCCTACCATAAACTCAAGATGCCCGGTCCGCGCGGCATCATCACGGTTAATGGCAGGGCCGAACTTCCCCTTACTGCCGAAGAGTCTACCGCCGCTTTAACAGGAGAAGCAACAAGTGGCACCTTTCAATCGAACCTCGAGTCGACAGCCGAGCTTCCAGACACCACCAAAGGAGTCCAAACTACTGCACGATAGGATAGCCCGGATCATCCGGAGCTCAACTAAACACTCCGGCAAAAGTTAAGACATGCCATGTACTGCGGCTCAACCGCCCTGTGGCACACAAACATTTTTTGCATTTTCTTTGCAGGATCACCATCACGTAGGCCAGGACTGATGGCGTGGAAATAGTTCGAACGCGTAAGGGAATCTTTAGATATTCCCTTCGATGACCATCCGACCACATTCCGGATCCGCATACAACTTCCTCCCGCCTGGTCTCAACAGGTTCCGCAGTCATATTTCTTTTTATCACATTACCTGTACTCATATGCATCAGCGTATTATTCAAATACAACATGTGGATTTATATTATGCTTATCTGCTGTTATTTCTTATTTAAACTATTTTTTCAAAAGGCAGCTGCACGTCGCGACATGCCTTAATATGCCAGGGGCTTCATTATACCCATAATAGGGCAATAAAGTCTGGACACCTTCACGGCAGTTCGGCACCCCGAACATATAGCATTATATGCATCAACTCCTAATCATGTCTTGGGTCAATAGTTGGGTTTGCCCGGCTCCCATGTTTTGGTACCTTACGTTTCACTATATCGGCTAAGGTAGCACAGGGAGAACTACTGTGATTGTGTCCCGGTTCTTCCGGATGAGCACCTCAGTAGAGAAAGCCGAAAACTGACTATCATGATATGGCGAGAGCTGGTCAGCTGTTCGAGAGGTTGTAAAATCTTTAAGGATTTCTTCCGCATAATGCCATAACTAATGCAACGTGCGATGGATAGATTTTTCTTCCGATCAAGTGCTTATAGAGCCCCTCGTGCGGTCTTCCAAACACCGGGGGTTGCGCCTACCTTCCTTTCGTCAAACTCCTATGGCTAAGTGAGAGTGATAAAGCCCTATAGTCCGATTTCCTGGTTCGCTGTGCTGAACACCTCCTTCAAGGACCCAAAACTGGGATAAAGAGTGCTCAGGTTTATCCCGAACACCCCGTACTTACTACATGGGGGCAGAAGCCGACGACTGGCCAACTCTCAGGATTAATATATAAAATGGCCGCACAGGAGGAAAAACTTCCAAATAATAGGCAATAAATAATAGAAATGACCTTGTTCAACATTACAAAGGATAACATGACTGGACTCATGGAAATATAATGTCCTTGGTGCATTGCTCCGCCGCAAGATGAGCTCCTTTCACGACACTATCATAATATAATTCGGGCTTGCAGTGCTCCTTCCCCTCCAGCGGTCCCTCAGTCATCAGCTTTTCCGCATGTGCACCTTTGCGCAGGAGAAGGCCATTCGCGCACCCTCCATACAGACCGACCGCTTGATGACTTCGAGTCAACGGCAGGCACTCACAAGCCGCTTCACGAGCCCGAAGTAACTGCTTGGAATCGGCTCGGCGGGGCACAGTCGGATAATTAAATCCTTCATGGCTAGCTCGGCCGCCTTATGCAGTTCGATCAGCTGCTTCAGTTGATCGGCAAAAGGCACCGGATAATTCGGTGCCAGATACTGCATCTAGAAGAGCTTATCCGCAGTGTTCCTTTCTTCGGCTCGGTAGAATTGGGCGGCATCAGATATGCTGCATGGCAGCTCCGCAAATACCCCTGGAGAAATCAGAATTCAAATTATCAACTTGATTTTCTCCTTTCAAACAATTGCTTTGTATAGAAAAAAGCCTTACCAGCCGCAATCTTCCTCACCTCTTGGATTTCCTTCAGAGCACCCTGGGCTTCCTCCCGGGCATCACTTATGGCTTGGCGAGCTTGGGCGAGTTCGGATTCTTTCCCTAATAAACTCTGCTCCAAGGTCTTGCATTTCTTCATGGCCTCCTGAAGCTCTCGCTCAGCTTCAATAACCCTGGCCTCGTGCTTTTCACGGAGAGCTTTGCTCTGCGACTGCCTTCTTCTCGGCTTCGGCCACAACCTTCTTAAGAGCCTCGATTTCGGCCGTCGCCCCTAGAGCACATAATAAAAATATTTTCATCATGCACACTTATTCATTCATACTGAACGCGAACAAGGTTTCTGCATACCTTGGTTATCCTCCAACTGCTTCTTCACTCGGCCAAGTTCTCCTTCGGACCGTTCTAGACTCTGCCTCAGTCCGGATATTTCCGCAGCATGAGAGGCGGCAGTCGCTACAGACGCCTGTTTATAAAAGAAGAGAGATAGATGTCATCAAATGAGTCTCCTGCGAACATAAATTTGATCCCCTGTCCGGTTCTTTCTTTCACCAAACAGTGTATCAGGGGCTACTATCCATACTATGACACTCTTCAAAATCTCATAAAACATACCTCAAAGCCTTTTATAAGGCTAACACAGGATTCATTCAATCCACTCTCAGCGGACTGAATCTTCTCAATCACTGCACCCATAAGGGCACGGTGTTCATCAACGATGGAAGCACTCTTTAGCGCCTCGATAAAATATCCGGCACCTCTAGTTGGACATAGGTTGCCGGGGGAGCAGGTACACCCCCTCCAGCCGAGGGAGGCTGCCTGCCTGACTCCGGAGCCGTAGTGGTCTCCGGGACTGTGTCCGGCTGGGGGCCGAATTTAAGATCGCCCCTACCCTCGACGTCCATGGGAGCCTCCTCTCCCATGTGTCCAGCCCCTGAAGTTTGACCTCCTGACGCCGCCTTTATGATCTCCCCCCTTGGTCTGGGTCCTTCTGGGATGACACCTCGGTGTTATTCACATGTTTGGGGGTAGGGACCTTCAGGGGTGTCCCGCTCTCCATAGCATCCGAACCCAGCAAATCGTCCGACGAGGAGTGTTCGGTGCGGGACCTCGCCAGACTGCAAAAAAAGTATGGCTCATATTAGAATATTATGCCATGATGAGCCGGGACGCATAAGTGTGTCCGGATTTTGTATACTCACAAGTTTACCAGGGGCTGGGACCTGGGATCCCACTCCGGGCTGCTATCGGTGACGGTGGACTCCTTTGGAAGAGGAGTTTTTCCCCTCTTAGGCGACTCAGCCTCCAAGGATGCGGAGGCCATCCTTTTCTTTCTTCCCCCCACGGGGGATTCGCCTGCCTCCTCCTCATCGTCCTCTTTGGAGGAAGAACGGGCATTGCAGTCTTTGGATGTTGTGTCCGAAGCGCCGCGGCGACGGAGGCCGCCCTGGTCTTCTTGGCCTCCTTCTCGGCCTTCTTCTTTGGCGCCTTGTAAGGCGCCGGGACCAGCATCTTCGTCAGAAGTGGGCCGTCCGGTTCTTCTGGCAGTGGGGCTGGACAGTAGATCCGCCCCGCCTTCTTCGTCCAACCCTAGGAGGGTTGTGAAAAACAAATTAAGCATTTTCCTCAGGATACGTGAATAAAGCATACAAATTGGCAACATAACAGTGACTTACCGAACTTGCAGGGCGGGACAGTTGGTACCCGCGGTCCTCGGTGGAGTCCGTCCATGATTTGCCGGACTTAAAAAGCACCTTCCTGGTGTCCTTGTGCGAGGAGCCAAAGATCTCCCATAGGGTGTGGTGCTTGGCCGGGTCGAACTCCCATAAATTGCAGGCCCGGTGTTGACAAGGGAGAATCCGGTGAACTAACATCAACTAGACTACATTGACAAGTTTGCTGTTCTTGTCCTCCATATCCTTGACGCGCGTCTGGAGCATCGATAGTTCGTCGGATGAAGACCAGTTCAGGCCCTTCTTGGGCAAGGACGTAAGCCGCACGGGGGCTCCGGATCGGAATTCAGGAGCAGGGGCCCACTCCATGCCGCGCGGCTCAATGATGTAAAACCACTGCTGCTGCCACTCCTTGACGGAATCATTGAAAGTACCTGTTGGCCATGTGACGTTTGGCATCTTGCTCACCATGGCGCCTCCGCACTCGGCGTGATCGCCGATCACTACCTTGGGCTTCACATTAAAAACCTTCAGCCATAAGCCGAAGTGTGGCGAGATGCAGAGAAAGGCCTCGCACACGACGATGAATGTTGAGATGTTGAGGAAGGAATTAGGGGATAGATCATGAAAATCGATCCCGTAATAATACATGATACCGCAAACGAATGGGTGGAAGGGGAAACCCTAGCCCGCGGACAAAATGAGGGAGGAATACAACCCTCTCGTGGGGTTCCGGAGTAGGGATGATCTGTCTCGTCGTCGGAAGATGGTGGCTGATTTTCTTGGCCAGATACTCGGCCTCCCGAAGCTTTTTGATATCCTTCTCCCAGACGGTAGAGGCCACCCACTTGCCTCCTGCTTCGGATCTGGACATTTTGGAAGACCCTTTTGGACGGAGAAGACGAACGCTTGGGGTACTAGGGCTCGAGCGAGGGGGAATGGATGAGCAGAGAAAGGAGAAGGCGTGTGTGAAAAAGGGGAGTCCTTATCCCTTTATAAAGGCAGCAGGGATCCTGCACCTCCCCACTTGCCCGGTAAACTCGCTTATTCCCCAAGCGTCGTGTTAATGGCGCAGTTGGGTTACCCACACCCGTATTGATGAGAATCCCATGATAAGGGGACACGATCTCTGCTTTGACAAGACGTGCCAATAAACCGCCTCACGATATGTGCGGTGGCTGGTTGAGAAAAACGGTTCGAATAATGACCGAGCCGTGGCGTGATGTCACGCTATGAAAAGTTGTCAGCAGATTAGATTTGTGGAATACTGTGTTCTCTACGGTGGTATGTGGAATTTGTTTTGCAGAGCCGGACACGATCCTCGTGTTCACATCTTCTATGGAGTATTCGGAGAAGGAACCCGCCTTGCAATGCCGAAGACAATCTGCACGCCGGACTCATCATCGTTGAAGCCTGGTTCAGGGGCTACTGAGGGAGTCCTGGATTAGGGGGTCCTCGGACAACCAGACTGTATACTTTGGCCGGACTGTTGGACTATGAAGATACAAGATTGAAGACTTCGTCCCGTGTCCGGGTGGGACTCTCCTTTGCGTGGAAGGCAAGCTTAGCAATTCGGATATGTAGATCTCCTTCTCTGTAACCGACTCTGTGTAACCCTAGCCCCCTCTGGTGTCTATATAAACTGGAGGGTTTAGTCCGTAGGACAACAACAATCATAATCATAGGCTAGCTTCTAGGGTTTAGCATCTACGATCTCGTGGTAGATCAACTCTTGTAATACTCATATCATCAAGATCAATCAAGCAGGAAGTAGGGTATTACCTCCATCGAGAGGGCCCGAACATGGGTAAACATCATGTCCCCCGCCTCCTGTTACCATTAGCCTTAGACGCATAGTTCGGGACGCCCTACCCAAGATCCGCTAGTTTTGACACCGACAGCCACTGTCCAAGCTGGTTCATGCCGTGTTCACCATAGAGGAGGTGCGGCCACACTTCGACGCCCTAATGGCAAAAGAGTTACCAGCGCAGGAGGACCTGTGCTGCAACCTCCGTCTCCTCAATGAGCACCGGTGAACAAGCGAATGACAATGCCATCGCGGACATGTGGCCCTATGATCCTGGCTTCGCGAATGAGCAGCGAGCACTGTATCAGACCATCCGTAGGGCCCGTGAGGCCCTCTCCATCGTGCTTTGAGTTGTTGCGCTCGTCGTAGTGACAGTGAGGATTGAGGAGATGACTTTACTTGGAGAGGATGACAGTGGGGACCCACCAGGGACATAGCCGCACGTACGCAAGTGCCTCCTTATTAGTATATATAAAACTATAATTTTTTTGCTTCCTCCTGGTTTCCTGACATAACGGTCCCACACCATTGTCAACCTATGTAGTCAATAAACGAGAGAATTGCATAAGGAGCGACCGACAGCTGGGACCAAGCAGCTCGAGCAGTATTTGTGTTTTTGAGGTGTGAGCACTGTAGAGTTTTTCTTGAGCGATGTTTTCGTTGTTGTTCAGAGGAGAGCAGGGTATTAACTGGGCGGGCTGTGGCCCCTCTAGCCCAGGCCAGATATTAAATTTTTTCAAGCTGAAAATGGCTAGCCCAGCTATACTTTTTTAAAGGAATACCCAGGCAAGGTCAAGTTGTTATTCTCTGCCCCGCTGGGCTGCAAATCTTTCCTAGGAGGGATGCATTAGGCTTTACAAGAAAATGGGCTTTAAAAAATAATAAATATGATGTAATTATAAAAACTGGGCAGTAACTATACAAAATGCACCAAACACGTAATTACTTTATAAAATATTATTTTTGGATAATGAAAATTTTAATTTTATTAATTGTTGCGCGTGCAATGTTTCGTTGGATTTTTATGTAATATAAATTTATATTGAAATTGTATTTAATCTGACTAGAAATTTTAGGATAAAAATATTTCGGATCCCATCAAAATGTGGGAAATTTTATTGAATTCTGTTTTTGAAAGGTTGGTTGAAATTATTAATTGTTGTCCTAGCTAGAAAATGGGTTGTACTTTTAACAAACTGTAAATGGTTGTAGTAAATTCCATTAGAATTCAAAAATGGGATGCACATTCTTACAAATCTCAAATGGGCTATAAGTTCTTTGCCACACACCTGTGGCCTTACTAAGTTGACGCGTCCCCTCAAAAAAAAGTTGAAGCGTATGCAAGGCTTTGTCAACTTATAGTCAACACACAGTTCTAGCAGCAGTTGCCGTTGGATGTCCATCCAACGGATGCCGTGCTTCTTCTTCAATCTCGGATATTCTAGCTTCACCTGCCCAAAAAATGATTCCTCCCCCTGACATCCGGGGTGCACCGTTTCGGAAGATGACTTGTGGGCCTACTAAGTTGATGCGTACCAAGGGCTTTGTCAACATAGTCAATATAAACGATTGTAGCTGCAGTGACCATATGATGTCCATTCAACGGCCGTTGTACTTCTTGAACCTCTAGTCTTCTTGCTCCAGCCGCCCAAAGCAGCACCGGTCGTGCCACCTGCTCCTGCCTCCCGTGGTCGGCTGTGCTGCCGCAGAGGCCTCACCGCCCCTACTACTCCCACCATTGGCCAGGCCATCCCTCCACTCACCCACACCCCCTGTTATTTTGCGGCGACGGCAGCCTCACACCGCAGCCAAACCAGTGAACCCTCGTACTCCTCTCCGTGTGGGCATCCACTGCCGCGTCTTCCCCGGCTCCGTGTCATCCCCTTCCTAGGCCTCGACGTCGTCCACCGCTGTGGTGCTCTCGGCACGGTGTGGTCAATGTGGTCAATGACCGACTTCCATCGGAAGAGTACTGTACGTGGAGAGGCTGACAACTGGGTCCACGGCAGCCGCAAGGAAGTGCCTCCTTATTATGCGCAAAAAAATTATTCCTCCACCTGACAGCGGGGACCCACTGGACGGGCCACTGTATTTCGCGAAAAAACGTTCCCCCTGACTGCTGGGACCCACCAGCAACATCCTCACACGCAAGGAAGTGCGTCCGGGCAAAAAAAAACAATTCGCCCCCTGACTGCTGGGACCCACCAGCTACATCTTCGCACGCAAGGAAGTGCTTGACAGTCGGGACCCACCTGGTCGAAGCGTACGTAGTGTTGTCATTCTGGTCGCGAACGTGTACGTACAAACTGGTCGATGTATAGGCGCGCACATGTTGTACTAGAGGCGCGCACGTGTTGTAGTAGAGGCGCGCATGTAGCATATACATGTACGTACATCAGCCATGGTGCAATAAAGTAAATACGGCCACGTACGTACATACGGGTGGGGTCTCCAATGCCTACTCGCGCATACGTACGGCCAGGACTCATGTACATGACTGGGTCGGAACGGAGAAACTACGTCGTCGTCGTATTTGTGGGGAGACAACTGGCTGGGTCGGAACGGAATGCATCGTCGTGTTCATCAGGAGGGCTTGGACGGAACAACCGATGGAAACGAGGCCTAGTGTACCACAGAGCGGAGGAAACGGCCTTGTGTTCGACCGACCATGATCGAAACAGGATCCTGTTCATCGGGAGGGGTCTGGCGTACCACAAAACGGAGGAAACAGATTTCTGTTGGACCTCCTACGGTCGAAACAGAGTCCTCTTGATCGGGAGGGGTGTGGCGTACCGCAAAACAGAGGAAACTGACTTGTGTTGGAGCGTTACGGTCGAAAGGGGGGTCCTGTTCATCGGGAGGGGTGTGGCGTACCGCAGGGATACTATTCATCTTCACTATCGACCTCCTCCAGCCTCCACGGGCTACTGTTCATCCATTGTCGACCTCCTCCAGCCTCCACCTGCGACTATTCATCCACGGGCTCCTGTTCATCCAGCCTCCACCGCGCGCTACTCCACCGGCTACTGTTCAACCAACCCTCTCCACGGGATCCTGTTCAACCACCCCTCCACGGGCTACTGTTCATCCAGCCCTCCACTGGTTACTGTTCAACCAGCCCTCCACGGGATTGTCCTGTTCATCCAGCCCCAACCGGCTCGATCGATCAGGGTCCTGTTCATCCAGAGGCAACACCTCCGGGTCCTGTTCATCCACCCCCACTGGAAATTGTTCATCCAAACCCCCCCAACAACGCTCACTATTCATCCAGAGGCAGCATCGATCGGCTTCAGTTAGCAGCAGTAGCAAAGGAATCGCTCGATCGCTCGGGTTCAGTAACGCGTAGCCTATAGTGCAATCGCTTGGGTTCAGTGAGAGCCCAACGCCTCGCACCCACACGCGTACGGTACGAGAGAAACATGCATCGCTTGCCCCCCGACCACCCACTGTAACCGGGAACTCCCCGATATTTTCCTCGCCCTCGCTTCTACCACGGTTTTTTCCGTCATGGACAGCCCAAAGAATGTCATGCAGCTGCGTCTTCAGCCCGCCTAGGATGAAAAGCCCATTTTCTGTCATGATTTTTTGTCATAGAAGTAGGAGGCCACCACATCTATGATGATACCGGGTTTTGTCACAATTATCGTCATAGAAGTGTCATAAGTATGACATAATTTTTTTTGTTCGTCCCAAAATGTCACGGACGTGTTTTTTTGTAGTGTAATATCACCCACACAAAAATTGCAAAGAAGAATGGTAATTGATTACTTACGAATTGATCTATTTTGAGTATCGCAAATCCTATAGCAAGCATATTTTCGACTTTCCCCTCCTCTTTGTTTAAAAGTAATCACTTCATTTTTAGGGGTGCAAGTAACAAGCGAAGAACTAGCCATAGTGACAAAATAAGCAAGAAAGCAAACAAGCAAAATAAAATATTTTTGCGTTTTTGATATTTTTTTAGAGAAGTGGATGGAGATTTTGGCAAATAAAATAAAAATAAAAAGTAGAACAAGTAAATGATAATGTGAACGTAGGAATCTATATGTATTTGATGATGCCTCCCTAGCAACGGCGCCAGAAATTATCTTTGCTACTTATGAGCTGTGCTGGGATTTTCAATGAAGAGGAAGGCTGAAGAAATAAAGTAGCAGATAATATGTCCCTCAGTAGAGAACTAAGGTTATCTAGCCAATAAAAGAACCACACAAATACCCTTTAGCAGTACCTACACACACAAGAGAAAATACTTGCACCCAACGCGGGCAAGAGGGTTGTCAATCCCCTTGTACTCGGTAATTGCAACGATCAAATCTGGTAATAGGGCATCGATAAATTTCAAAGTAAAATAAAAGAAAGAAAATTGTAGCAATGTATTTTTTGTTTTTGCAATATGATTAAAGTAGACAGTGTTGTCGGTGTCAAAACTGGAGGATCTCGGGTAGGGGGTCCCGAACTGTGTGTCTAAGTCTAATGGTAACAGGAGGCGGGGGACACAATGTTTACCCAGGTTCGTGCCCTCTCGATGGAGGTAATACCCTACTTCCTGCTTGATTGATCTTGATGATATGAGTATTACAAGAGTTGATCTACCACGAGATCGTAGAGGCTAAACCCTAGAAGCTAGCCTATAGTTATGATTGTTCTTCCCCTACGGACTAAACCCTCCAGTTTATATAGACACCGGAGGGGGCTAGGGTTACACATGGTCGGTTACAGAGAAAGGAATCTTCATATTCTAACCGGAAAGCTTGCCTTCCACGCAAAGGAGAGTCCTATCCGGACACGGGACGAAGTCCTCTATCTTGTATCTTCATAGCCCAACAGTCCGGCATATGCATATAGTCCGGCTGACCGAGGACCCCTTAATCCGGGACTCTCTCAACCGTGGCCATAGTTTTCACTAGGGGATTCTCTCTCATAAAAATAGCATATGGTGGGTAGACAAATTACTGTTGGGAATTGATAGAAAAGTGCATAGTTATGTCTTTATTCATGGCAATGATCATGTATATAGGCTCTATGACAAGTAGAATGACTCATGCCTGCATCTACTACTATTACTCCACCAATCGACCTCTATCCAACATGCATCTATAGCATTAAGTTCATGAGAGACGGAGTAACGCTTTAAGCAAGATGACATAATGTAGACGGAATAAAACCAAGCAATATGATTAAACGTCATCATTTTACCCTTAGTATCAACAATACAAATACGTGCTCCCTACCCCTTATGTCGCATGCTGAGGACACCGCAAGATTGAACCTACTACCAAGCACCTCTCCCGCTAAAGATAAATCAATCTAGTTGGCCAAATCAAACAGTTAGATTGGAGAGAAATACAAAGCCATAAAGATCATGCATAATAAAGTTCAGAAAAGTCTAAATTACTTTCAAAGAGTAATCTAATCATAAACCCACAATACTCGGATCCTAACAAACACACTGCAAAAGAAGATTACATCGGATCATTTTTCGAAGAGAACATTGTAATGAAGATCACAACGGAAGAGAGAAAGAGAGAGAGAGAGAGAGAGAGAGAGAGAGAGAGAGAGAGAGAGAGAGAGAGATAAGAAGAAGCCATCTAGCTAATCACTATGGACCTATAGGTCCATGCTAAACTACTCACACATCATCAGAGGTGCAACAAGGTCGATGTAGAAGCCCTCCATGATCGATTGCCCATCTGACGCATTATCGGAAAAGACCTGCAGATGGGATCATATAAGAACAATAGCTTCTGGCAATGGAAAAATGGTTTCGGGTGGCTCTCTATTGGTTTTTGGATTTATGGGAATTTATACGCTTGGCATTAGGTCAAACGAAGCTATATGGGACGCAAAAGCTCAGGTGGCACCCCTCCTGGGGGCACGCCGTGTGATCTTGTGGCTCTCCCGTATGTGTTCTAGCACCCCCTGAAGCTTCTAGTGTCCCTTCTGTTCTAGAAAAAATCACCATAAAGTTTCATCATATTTGTACTTCATTTGGTACAATTTTTCTACAGAACAATAAAATAGGCAAAAACAGGAACTTGCACTGGACACTGAGTTAATAGGTTAGTTCCAAAAAATGATATGAAATTGTATATAAAGTATATAAGATTGATTATATTATGGCATGAAATAATAAAAAAATATAGATACGTTGGAGAGGTATCAGCACGCTCTAGAGCATGCCTGAGGCTTGGCCAAGGTGTTTGCGATAGACTAGGAGCGTGGGGGAGAGAATGAACGTGTTAGGAAGATTAAGAGGGGTGGATAGATCTGTTGTGCTGTGTTGGAGCGAGGAGGGAGCGACAACTGTGGAGTATACGTGTCCGACGCTCCGAGCTCGAGGCACGGTCGCCCAATGGTCCAAGGAGGAAGAGAGAGGGCTTGGGTTTTTCCCAGCCATCCCTGGGTACACGGGTGGGCGGTTTGGACTTGCTTAGTTGGCTCAGCTTGGCGTGGATGACTGGCAAGGCACAGTTCTCGGATGTCCTGTAACTAATAGGTTGAAAATATACTTTTGCAAAGTTTTTGCTCCACTCAAATCAATGATTTATAGTTCAAATCAAGACCCAAGGGTTTTTGAAAACTTAAATTTGGAAAATGGGTTGATGCAAAAATATTTTATAAAATAATTATTTTTAGGAGCTAAAATCATGTCCTGATCAGTGGAGAAGATTTGGAGTGAATATCCGGAGTAGAAAGACCACGTGATATTTCCTAAGTCCTACAGCGCTTTTATCAAGCAAGGAACCACAATTCAAATAACTCTGGGATCAACATAATTGTGTTTAACTAGGTCCAGGGTTACAAAATATATGGTGTTATAGTTGGGGGGCCCATATGCATGCGGTTGCGCCGCGCACCTCACCATGATGCTTGTTACGTGCGGCACGATGGAGTTACGTGCTACAAAAAGTGTCATCCGGACGTGTCGATATTCCTGGCCATCCAGCCTCCCCGTTTATTCCCGCGGCCATTATAACCTTAGTCTCTTCAACATTTTGACTGCGCCCCACTACACAACAAGCACACCCACAATGACACATTCAGAGAGGATATCTAGCGGTGCTCTAATGGAGTTCTGCTTGTATCCTGTGGACACCCACGTGAGGGAGAAGGACCTCTCGGTGGTGTACACCAATGACCCGGTCATGGTGGAGGACTCCGTCAACACCATGGGGCATTTGCTTGTTGAGGATGACAAGTACAAAGTGGTCAGTTTCAACATCGAGTACACCAGCGGTTGTGCCAGGTTTGGTTAGAAGGTTGTCGTCACCCTCTTGTGCATGCATCATCACATCCTCGTCTACCACTACTACCTAGCCACAAGGTGTCACAGCCCTAGAATTTTGTTGCAATTAGTGGCATAAGTATCCATGAATCATGTCTAGATTTGTTTGAATTTTGAATTGGGGATGTCCAAACCCTAGCACCAAATTATATCACTAGGTTCAAATAAAAATATTCTCCATGAACCCAAAATGGCCTTCAGAAAAGTTCATCACTTTTGGAATGGATGAAAACTTCTGCCAAAAATGATGCACACATTTCTAGGACATCTCTGGATTTTTGAATGAATTCAATAAGTATTTGAATTGGAGCAACTAAATGCTATAAATATTATTTATTGCTCTAATAATTCTGGAATTATGTGTGGGGCCCTAGAATAATGCATCTAGCATCCACAATAATTTCCATAAGCTTCAAAAATAATTTGGTTAGAAAACCAAATTCAAAACAGAAGCAAAAATAGAAAAACAGAAAACAAATATGAAAAAGACAGAGAGAAGAGAGAGAACTTACCTGGCCTACGTGCTACAGTGGCTGGCCTGCTGGGCCCAACCCACTTCTCCCCTGTCGTCTTCCTCCTCTTGCCAGAGCAGGCGGATAACTCATTGTCGAGTGCGCGTAGCCGCAACCGCCTCTAGCTTCACACTGGAGGCTCGTCCTCCTCCCTGACCCCGTGCCTGGAGACGCCTGAGCCCCCTCTCACATCTCCCTTGCTCTAGCCCCCTCCCCCTCTCGGTTCTGTGCTCACCGAGAGGAGCCCGTCACCGCCGTCCACCATTCGCGCAGCCACCAAGCCCTCCTCGCCCTTTGTCCGTGTCTAGAAGCTCTGCCTCGGCGCCCTCGATCTCCTGGATGAGCCACACGCCACCGGAAGCACTGCAACGTCCCCACCGATCCTGTCTTCAACCTCCCGACGCCAGATCACCTCTGCCGCCCTTGTCGGATTTAGGGTTTCGGCAAAACCCTTGAGGTTCGAACACTGGGTGTGCACGAAGATTCCCCCCTACCGAATCTCGCCCTTAGCCTCGCAGCAATCTCTAAGCTTAGCTTGATGAACTCACAACACAAGAGACACAAGATTTATACTGGTTTTAGCCACCGTTCTGGTGCAATACCCTACTCCAGTGTGGTGGTGGTGGATTGCCTCTTGGGCTGATGATGAACAGTACAAGGGAAGAACAACCTCCTGAGGAGAGGTGTTCTTGTGCTTGGTGGGTGCGATGATGATCTGAGTTCGTTCCGTCCTCTTCTACTGTGGTGGCTAGTCCTATTTATAGAGGCCCTAGTCCTCTTCCCAAATATTGAGTGGGAAGGGATCCAACAATGACCAATTTGAAAGGGGACAGCTAGTACAAGCTATCCTGACTAAAGGTGGTCTTCGCCTATCAAAGGCGCTGGTGGTGACACCGTCTTGGGCTCCATGATGACCTCCGTCTTGCCGTCCTGCTGGTCTTGGTCTTGTTGCACCGATATGGAAACCTTTGCCTGATGCCTCGGTACTCCGCGCCTGCACTTGCCCCCTTAGCACCAAAGGGGAAACGAGGACACTGCACGTGCTGGCGCCAGCCTGGCCTTGGTCGTAATGGCTTGCGTCACGGGAACCTCACGAGGTACCCCTTGCCTTGATCTCTCCACCCCTCGTGAGCCTGCCTGGTGAGGCCGCTCCTGAGGAGGCCTTGTGTCGTCCGCCTCGCAAAGCATGGCCCCTCGCGAGGGTCTTGAGTGCCGGCTGACGAACACGGGCCGTACTGGGCCACTAGCGAAGCCATGCCATGGGCCGCAGGCAGGCAAGTTTGGGGACCCCCATTCCCAGAACGCTGACAGTGGCCCCCAGGCCCAAGGCGCGCTCGGACTTGGCTGAGCAGCGACGCCAAAGGGCAAGTGCGGAGCGCCGCGGGCCCCAACAGCCTGCGGCCTTGGCCGACGCATGGCGACTGATTGGACGTGGGTGTCTCCACTTCTCCATGCTGCCTCGGCAACCGCCCGACCTGACGAGTCCCTGCTGCATGCAAAAAGGGTTATCATTACCTACGATTATTGAGGTCGACGGTTGGCCTCCCTTGGGCTATAAATGAGGACGGTGAGAGCCCCCGTCGCCCATATCTTCCCATCCCGCTCGCTTCTCCTCCCTCGCTCTGTTGCTTGTAGCGTCCCCCATGGTGCCTGCGAAGAGGTTTTCGGCCGCGGAGAAGGGGAAGGCTCGCCAGGAAGGGCTTGGCTCTCCTCCACCCAAGCACGGACGTGGTCGCCCTTGCATGCACTCCGCGACCCCCGCTGTGGCTCCCCGCGGCCGCGGCAGCGACCCTTCACGTCGTGGGGGCCGCCCATGTTGAGGCAGCCCGGTTGGTGGAGGAGGGCGTGATGTGGCCGCGCGGCCTCCTCGGCCACGCTTCCACTTGGCAAAGGTGCTGCCGGAATTCGTCGTGTGGTCGGAAAACCCGGCCGGCAACTGGCATCGGCTCCCCCGCTTCTTCGTCGGCAAGCTGCCGGCCGCTGGCCCAAGCGGGCTCTGGTTGCAGGCGGACGACTACTGCAGCAGGGCCTCCTGGGTCGCGGTGGAGGTCTCCATCGTAGGCAACGCAGCCTTGGCCCGAGGCTGGCAGACGTTTGCCCGTGCGCGGGGTCTAGGTAGGTGGTGCACCCTCCTCTTCAATTACGATGGCGACGCGAACCTCTACGTGAGGGCATTCAAAGAGGATGGCCACCGCGTTGGGTGCTGCCCTCAAGACAAAGATGGCAACAAGGTGCTCGGTCTTGGCGACGGTCATGATGAGGGTGAAGGTGAACTCGCTCCCGGCGGCGACCGCGGCTCGTCTAGCTATGGCGGCTCTTACTCCGGCGACAGCTCCTCCAGCGGCGGCTAAGATCAACCGCCACGCTGCCGTGCCCGCCTCAAGGGCGGCAGTGGGTCATCCCGTCGCCGCGCTCCGGTGAAGCGCGAGGTGGGGTCCGGCTGAGCTCAGGAGGTCGCCGTAGATCCCTCCTCGTGAACTGCTGCAAGGCGCGTGCTGCTTTTGTTTTGTTTTCCTTCCTTCCTGCATTGAGAGAGACAAGTATGGGGCCATGTGGGGGGATGCAACAAACTATGATTTCCTAGCATGCTACATTTATTGTTCCTGTGCTGTGTCATGGCATTATTGTTGTACGTCGGCGTGTAGGAACAACTTAGCTTGGCATGTTTGAAGTAGTTTCCGCCTCGCAAGGTGCCCGCTTCAGGCCTTGTCGGGCGCCTTAGGAGCTGCAACAAACTCATTGAGAGACTATCATTTTCCGAACCCTGGTTGCAAGGGCTGCCGGCCGTGGCCCGATGCTTTGTGTCACGGTACCCGAGGGGCACAGACTGAGAGGGGTGCTCCCGCTGCGAATTCTAACGAGAGTGCCTCGCGAAAATCAGAAGAAAAAAGGCTCACGCGGGTACCCGTACAGCCCCCTCGCAAGGTATGCGAGAGAGAGCAAGTCAGAAAAAGAGCCGAAGACAGAAAATAGAGGCAGAAGACAATGGAACAGAACTGACAAAGAACACTAGAAGCAACTTCAATCAAGGTTCAATCAAGGAAGAGCGAGCCAACTGCAGAAAGCAAATGAAAATCCGCATCAAGCACCTAGTCTAGTCTTCAAATCTTCTCACCAGCACGGAGCTAAGTGCTGCCACTGGGCGTGGGAGGGAGCCCCTGAGGCCCAAGGGCAGCACTCCTGAGACTCCGGGGTGTGTACAACCCCACTCATTATTACGTGAGAGTGTCACAGGCGGCAAGCTTCATAGGCACTGGGCCTTCTTCACAGGCATCGGGCCTTTCTTTAGGGGTAGAACTTCTGGAGGTGCTCGATGTTCCAGGCATTCGGGATGGGTACCCCGTCCTGGGTCTCCAGGCGCACGGCGCCAGGCCTGGAGACGTGGACGACCTTGAACGGGCCCTCCCACATGGGTTAGAGATTATGCAGCCCTTCCCTGGAGAGAACCCTCCTTAGGACGAGGTCACCCACCTCGAGCGTCCTGGGGCAGACACTGCAATAGTGGTACCGCCATAGCGCCTGCTGGTATCTTGCTGCTCGTAGCGTGGCTTCACGGCGGCGTTCTTCCCCCAGCACGAGGTCCATCTCCCTGCATAGCGTCCCCGCGCGTCATCAAACACAAGGACCCGCGCGGAGCAACGCCTGACCTCGTGAGGGAGAACTGCTTCTTCTCCATAGACGAGGAAGAACGGGGTCTCGCAAGTTGGCTTCGTGGCGGTGGTGCGGAAACCGCATGGACTGGAGCTCGTCGTGCCAACCCCTGCCGCAGGCCTCCAGCTTCTTCTTGAAGGTCCTGGTCTTGAGGCCCCTCAGGACCTCCGCATTGGCACGTTCGTCCTGGCCATTGCTCCGGGGGTGTGCCACTGAAGTGTAGCAGATCTGCGTTCCAAGGTTAGCACAATACGTCTTGAATAGATTGCTACTGAACTGCGAACCATTGTCGGTGAAGATGCGGTTAGGGACCCCAAACCGACTCATGAGGCCTTTGATGAACTTGACCGTGGAGCCGGCTGGGATGGTGCGGACGGCTTCCACCTCTGCCCACTTGGTGAACTTGTCGATGGCTACGTAGAGGTAGCGGTAGTCCCCAGGAGCTCGAGGGAATGGGCCCAAGATATCCAGCCCCCAGACCATGAACGGCCACGAGAGCGGGATGGTCTGTAGGCCCTGAGCTGGCTGATGGATCTGCTTGGCGTGGAATTGGTAGGCCCCGCATGACTTCACCAGCTCGGTCGTGTCGTTGAGTGCTGTAGGCCAATAGAATCCGCTGCGAAATGCCTTGCCGACGAGGGTCCGTGATGACGAGTGGTGTCTACAATCTCCACTGTGTATGTCAGCCAACAGCTCTTTCCCCTGTTCCCTAGAGATGCAATGTAGGGAAACGTCATTCGGCCGCTTCTAGTATAACTCACTGTCTGGGATGCAGTAGGCCGTGGCCTGCCGGGCCACGCGTTCCGCATCCTCCTCTTTCTCCGGCAGCATCCCTTGTGTCAGGTATTCCTTGAATTCCTTGGTCCAGCATCCCTCCCGAGGCTCTAGCACCGAGAGTAGGCGTGCTCCTGAGGTCGGGTCACAGGACGGGGCTCCTGTGGCAGGTGGTTGATGGAGTTCTTCCCGAGGCTGTGTCGTTCTTGAAAGTGGTGGTGCTACCGATGGCTTGAAGAGTCGTTCCTCGAAAACGCGAGGTTCCTGGGGAAGCCGTTTGGATGCCCTCCTGGCGATGTCATCAGCCTCTTGGTTGGTGTCGCGGGGCACATGCTGCAACTCCAGCCCCCAGAACTACTTCTCCATCTTGTGTACTTCCACGAGATATGCTTCCATGTGCTCGTCCTTTGGCTCATACACCTTGTTGGAGAAGTTAACGAGGAGTTGTGAATCGCCCTTGATGACGAGGCGCTTCACTCCTAGTACTGTTGCAGCTTTCAGGCCTACTATGAGGCCCTCATATTCTGCTATGTTGTTGGAGAGCTTCTCGCCCTGCTGGAAACAGAGTTGTACGGCGTAGTAGAGCTTGTCCTGAGTGGATGATATGAGTACTACACCAGCCCCCGCGCCCTACCGCGAGAAGGCACCATCGAAATACATGACCCAGCCATCTGGTGCCGCACTTCCTAGGGAGAGAGACCGATCCTCGCCCACCTTGATCTCTGGGTCGTCCGTCCATTCAGCTATGAAATCAGCAATTGGGGCTCCCTTGATGACCCTGGTTGTGCTGAACTCCAACTGAAATGCCTGTAGCTCAATGTTCCATTCGGCGACTCTCCCAACGGAGTTGGGGCTCCTGAGTACCCTTTCCAATAGGTAGGCCAAGACGACCTTGATGGGGTGACCTTGAAAGTAGTGCCGTAGCTTACGCGAGGCCACCAAGAGCACGAGTAGTGCCGTGCTCTTGCATCCCGCAACACCGTGCTGATGAAGTACACCGGATGCTCGACGAGGGTGATGGCGCTGACGTGGCCTGCGTATTCCGGAGGTAGAGGCGCCTCCTGAGATAATGGATCCCCCAGCACCTAGTCGCTTGGTGGGGCCTCTTCAGCCTCGGGGGCATCGTCCTGCTGAGCTTGGTCCCTTGCTGCCATTGTTGTGGTCCTCGCGAGGCTTTCCTGGTCATGTGTTGCCCCGGCTGAGGCCGTAGCTGGGCGGGACGCGGCCTTAGCCTGGCGCTCCTCCCGAACCGCCACCAGGGCTGCAATGGCGGAGTAGGGAGTGGCGGCAAGGTAGAGCACCATGGGCTCGAGAGGGCGCAGTGCCACCATCACGGGGGGGGGGGGGTCAGGTATTTCTTGAGGTCTTGAAATGCTTGGTCGGCCTCTTGTGTCCACTCAAATGGGCCCTTTTATTCATCAGCTTGAAGAACGGTAGGGCGCACTCCCCCAGCTTGGAGATGAAGTGTCCTAACGCGGTCACGTGACCGGCGAGCTTCTATATTTCTCTGAGGGTTTGCGGCGGACTCATGTCTTCGATCGCCCTGACCTTCTCCAGGTTGGTCCCGATCCCCCTGTGGGACACGAGGAAGCCTGACAGCTTGCCGGAAGGGACGCCAAACACGCACTTCTCCGGGTTGAGTCGCAGGTCTACCTGGCGGAGGCTCATGAAGGTCTCCTCCAAGTCCTAGATCAAGGTCCTTGCCTCCCAAGATTTCACCACAATGTCGTCGACGTAAGCCTCAGCGTTTCTCCCGAGCTGCTGGCCCAAGGCAATGTGCATCAGCCGTTGGAAGGTCGCGCCTGCGTTGCGCAAACCGAACGGCATGCAAGTGTAGCAGTATACCCCACATGGGGTCAGGAAGGCTGTCTTCTCCATGTCTTCTACCGCCATCTTGATCTGGTGATAACCCAAAAACACATCCAAGAAACACAGCAGGTCGCACTTGGCGGTGGAGTTGACGATTTGGTTGATGTAGGGAAGTGGGAACGAATCTTGGGTACAACCCTTGTTCAGGTTGGTGAAGTCGACACACATGCGCTCCTTTCCCCCCTTTTTGGCACGACAACGGGGTTTGCTAGCCATTCGGGGTAGCGAACCTCTCAAATAACACATGCTGCCTCCAGCTTGCGGGTTTCTTGGATGATGAAGGCCTGCTTCTCCGTGGACTGCCGCCTCGCCTTCTGCTTCACAGGGCGCACATTGGGGCACACCTTCAGGTGATGCTCAATCACCTCCCTTGGGACCCCCACTAGCTACTTGGGTTCCCATGCAAACACCTCCTTGTTCGAGCGCAAGAACTTCACCAACGCCTTCTCTTGGTCGGGGTCGAGGTCGGCAGCTATGGTGAAGGTGGCTCCCGAGGACCCGTCTTCCTCAACTGGCACCTGCTTGGTTGTAACACCCCAGATGTATCATGTCCCAATTTGGCAATATAGCAACTTGACCTTCATCCATTTCTTGTGGGTTTTATCATGTTTGGCCTCATCTTGTTTGGTTACGTGTTTTATTCTTTTCATTGTCATGCTCTCCTTACCATATTGCATTTGTGCTTCTTGTCATATTCCTTTTAGCCATCATATGTCATCATCATATAGTGCATTTTCATCTCATGCCATCTCATGTTGCATTTTGTCATATTATGTTTTTGCCATGAGCATCATGGGCATGACCTTTGTCCCCCTTTCAAACCATTGCACCATCACTTCTCCTTCCTTCCCTTTTCCTTCCTTCTTTTGTCAAGTGCTATTTTCCTTTCTCTATTAATGTTCATCTTCTCCCTGTAAATCTTGATCCATATCATAAACCTCTCTACCAAATGTCTCCTTATTTGAAGTTGTTTTGGTCAGGTTCAAAAATGACACAAGTTTGAATTATATTCAAACTTGTCTTATTTTTCTACCTCTAAAAATGCCCAATGCAATTTATTCAAATAGTGGATAATTCCAGGAGCTTGAGAATATTTTCTTTATACTTAAACTCCTCTCCTTTTCCCCT
Source organism: Triticum aestivum (assembly GCF_018294505.1). Lineage (NCBI taxonomy): Eukaryota > Viridiplantae > Streptophyta > Magnoliopsida > Poales > Poaceae > Triticum > Triticum aestivum. Next base: position 173,801,666 of record NC_057798.1, read on the forward strand.
GTGCTTTTCTGTTTATATTCCTGTTTGAAAATAATAGAAATAGAGCAGCAGCCTGCAGCCAGTGCAGCAGCTCCCCCTGGGCCTCGGCCTCCCAGGCCGGCCCAGCTCGCTAACCGCCCGCCCAGCCAGCGCAGCCAGCCAGCCCAGCCAGCGCAGCCAGCCAGCCCGCTTGCCCGCTGGACGTTTCTCACCCAGCCGCGACGCTACCCAGGCGCCCGTACGCCCACATGTCACCCATGCCCCCACTAGCCAGCCTCTGGCTACAGCACACCCGCCCCTCACCTTTTCGTCAAGCTCACGCCGGGCGCGCACATGGCCGCGGCCGCGTCGACGCCGTGCTCCACCCGTCGCCCTAGCCTCCCTTTTAACCCCTCTCCTTGTACTCACAACCCCTAGGGTTTCCCTCTTCCTCTCTTCGCCGCCGCTAGGTGAGTAGAACCACCAGATCCACCGCAACCGCTCTGTCCCGAGCGCACCTAAGAGCGCACCTCGTCGCCGGTGTGCTCTCCGGTCACCCCAACCCTGTAGATCGTGTCCTTCTTCTTCCTCGTCGTCGTCTTCTTCCACGACGTTGACTATGGTGCCCCGGACGACGAGTTCCTCGACGTCCTCTGCTTCCACTTCCTCTCGGTCAGGACCGCGCCAAGGTTCAGAGCTCCAATTCATCGCCGCCAGCTCGTCTCCATCAACCACTTCGTGTCCTTGGGTGAGCTTGGTAACGCACCTCCCTCTCCCATCCTTCCCATGGCATGTAGGCATCCGTAGTTCTCAGCCGATCCATGTCTTCCCCGCGCTCGTAGTGCTCCTGCGATCTCTGAATTTAATTGTGTAGTGCGGTTCAACCGTGTAGTGTTTGCGTGTCCCCGCTTTGGATCCCCTCTGTCGTGCTCCCGTTGCTCGCTCACGCCACTCATTCACGTCTCGCGCGCGCAACGCAAGCCTGCCGCAGCTCCGACGAGCTCCTCGGCCGCTCGCTTCGCCCGGCACCTCCGCTGTTCCACTCGTGCCCGAGCACACGTGCACGCGTGACTCCTCAAGCAGCAGCCACGCGCTCCCGCGCCTTCACAATGTTCCCGCACGCGCACCGGAGTCCCTGTAGCCCAGTGGTTGCCGCCGTTGCCCTCGCCGGCGCCGTCGTCTTCTCTGTTTGCAACAGATGAGATCGATCTGGTATCTCTTAAAGGAGCCGAGCCCCTTCCCTTACCAATAGTACCTACCTAGCCCAGTGGTTGCCGATGCAGAGCCTCACCGGGGAGACCCAGGTTCGATCCCCCATGGGTGCATTATCCTTCCTCCCTTTTTCTGTTTCTTTGCAACCGCGTGTGAGTATGACAGGGTGGCCCCACCTATCATCCTCCTTTAGCCCTGTTTGTTATTTTATTTTTTATTTTTATTTTTGTTCCCTGTGATTATTCCATTTCTGGCATATAGAATCTATCCATTTCGGGCAAGTCCATTTCTGGACGTTTCCAAATATGGAAAATGTCATTTCTGTCATTTACCACTTAGGGCAGGTTTTATCTTAATGCATTTGTGATGATTTTTCTACAGCAACCCTAACATATTATATATGTTTTTGGGGTAGAAAAATCCCACCAATCCAGTGGTGGCATTAGTTTCTGCATTTGAGCAAGTTCATGAACATGTCATTTTACATCATGATGTTGTCTTGTCATTTTTGTGTGGTTTATTTCAAGCATGCTATGAGGTTGTTTTGCACAAGGATAGCTTCATTTTCATGCCTACTTCATGCTAGTACTTGTTCCATGCCATGACATGCCTGGTAGTGAGTTAATCAAGCTTGTAGAGATGCCATGTTGAATCTGTTTTTGCCATGTCCTGAAACTTCACTAAGTCTGGAACTGTTAATAAAACTTTCTATGTTTACATGGGTGCCATGATATTTTCTGTTCCTTTTTGACTCATGGTCAGTAAGGGACTTTTGATCTATGCTTTGAGTAGATTAATGCCATGTCTTGTTTTGCTATTATAAGTTCCTGTAGCATGTTGATAACTTGCTCTGAACATTGCTTCGTGATGCTGTTTATGCCATGTCCAACCTGATATTTTTTGCACTTTCACCATGCTTGTTTGAACCTGTTATGATGTGATTTAGCCGTAGCTCAGTGTTCCTCTTTTGTTAAGCATCTCCTGTAGATCACTGCCTTGTGTTTTTTTTATGTTGGGGTGTTGTAGCATAGTTTCTTGTTGCATGCTAGGTAGCATCGTGCTGTTAATCGCAGCTTTGTGCCATTCTTGTCTTGCTTGCCATTTGCAAACCGTGCATCCGTTCCCGGCAAACTTTATATCGATTTCAACCGAAATCATCTCATCTTTCCAGCGGCATACTTGGTTTGCCAAGTTGATGCCTTGTTCATCATCTTTCCTTCCGAAGCACGCATATGCATTGCATATCACATCTCGCATATCATGACATGTATTGCATCATGTTGCTTGTGCATTGCACCATGATTTATTGTGGTATATTTGCTTGTGTTCTTGCTTTGGGTAGAGCCGGGAGACGAGTACGTGCACGAGGAACCTTTTGAGTACGCTAACGAGGATCAAGCCTTCGACTACTCTGAGAACCTTGCAGGCAAGATGACCATACCTTCGATATCACTTCTATCTTTGCTTGCTAGTACTCGCTCTATCGCTATGTTAGTTTTACCTGCCTTTGTTTACCATGCCTCCCTATTGCCATGTCAAACCTCTAACCACCCTGTCCTAGCAACCGTTGTTTGGCTATGTCACCGCTTTTGCTCAGCCCCTCTTATAGCGTTGTTAGTTGCAGGTGAAGATGAAGTTTGTTCCTGGTCGGAACATGGATATTTTGGGATATCACCATATCTCCTGTTTAATTAATGCACCTTATATACTTGGTAAAGGGTGGAAGGCTCGGCCTTATGCCTGGTGACTTGTTCCACTCTTGCCGCCCTAGTTTTCGTCATACCGGTGTTATGTTCCTTGATTTTGCGTTCCTTACACGGTTGGGTGATTTATGGGACCCCCTTAACAGTCAGCTTTGAATAAAACTCCTCCAGCAAGGCCCAAACTTGGTTTTACCATTTGCCACCTAAGCCCTTTTCCCTTGGGTTTTCGCGAGCCCAAGGGTCATATTTATTTACCCCCCGGGCCAGTGCTCCTCCGAGTGTTGGTCCAAACTAGAGCCCTTTGCAGTGCCCCCTCAAGGAAACTTGAGGTCTGGTTTTAGTTGTACGGACTGCTCATCCGTTTGTGCCCTGAGAACGAGATATGTGCAGCTCCTATCGGGATTTGTCGGCACAGTCGGGTGGTCTTGCTGGTCTTGTTTTACCATTGTCGAAATGTTTTGCGAACCGGGATTCCGAGACTGATCAGGTCTTCCCGGGAGAAGGTTTATCCTTCGTTGACCGTGAGAGCTTATGATGGGCTAAGTTGGGACACCCCTGCAGGGTATATAATCTTTCGGAAGCCGTGCCCGCGGTTATGAGGCAGATGGGAATTTGTTAATGTCCGGTTGTAGATAACTTGACACTTGACTTCATTAAAATGCATCAACCGTGTGTGTAGCCGTGATGGTCTCTTCTCGGCTGAGTCCGGGAAGTGAACACGGTTGGAGTTATGCTTGACGTAAGTAGTTTCAGGATCACTTCTTGATCGCTTCTAGCTTCTCGACCGATGCGTTGCTTCTCTTCTCGCTCTCACTTGCGTATGTTAGCCACCATATATGCTTAGTGCTTGCCGCAGCTCCACCATATTACCCCTTACCTACCTTTGAGCTTAAATAGTCTTGATCTCGCGGGTGTGAGATTGCTGAGTCCCCGTGGCTCACAGATTCTACCAAAACAGATGCAGGTGCCGAGGATACCAGCGCAGACGGCGCAACTGAGCTGAAGTGGGAGTTTGATGAGGCCCTTGGTCTTTACTATGTATCGTTTCCAGATGATCAGTGGTGGAGCCCAGTCGGGGCGATCGGGGATCTAGCATTTGGGGTTGTCTTCTTTTCATTTGAACTTGACCGTAGCCGGTCTATGAGTGTATTTTGAATGATGTATGATCTTAAATTATGTATTGTGTGAAGCGGCGATTGTAAGCCAACTCTCTTTATCCCATTCTTGTTCATTACATGGGATTGTGTGAAGATGACCCTTCTTGCGACAAAACCACCATGCGGTTATGCCTCTAGGTCGTGCTTCGACACGTGGGAGATATAGCCGCATCATGGGTGTTACAAGTTGGTAATCAGAGCCATCCCCGACTTAGGAGCCCCCTGCTTGATTGTTTGCTGGCGATGTTGAGTCTAGAACAAAAATGTTTTGAGTCTTAGGATTATATATATCGGAGAGTAGGATTCTTTTTACTCCTCAGTCCCTTCGTCGGTCTGGTGAGGTCTCCTGACGTAGATGTTTTGACTTTCCTCTTCTCAAATTTCACTAAAAAAAAATTTAGGATCACGCGGGTATCTTGGAATCGTTCCGATAGTTTTGTGACGAGAACATTGTTCTTGGTGCCTCCTGACATTTAGGGGTTGTGGCAGTGTCCCGAGGAGTTGAGCTCCGAGGTGTTGTCGTCACAATTTTGTCGTTGCAGTTCTGGAATACCTGAGCTTTGCCGACATCGAAAATCTCTTTTGTATAGTTGTTGGTGAGATAACCCCGATAACCCAGTACTGGGGCGAGCTCGGGAGTATTGCCATAACTCGTATAATGGATGCTTTTCGAAGGTTGAGGTACACGATTTCCGAAGGTTTCTTGGTTATGTGTTGACGGATGGATACAGCTGGATGTAGGGATTGTTAGTTTGGGTGAGATATATTGCTTCCCCTGTATCCCCAACACCTGATTGCATAACCAGAAAGTTTCGGGAGTTTATAGGTGGGATTCAAGTAGCTCTAGCATTTCTTCCCGCAGATATTTGGTTTGCGATTGGGTAATCCTTACCACTTATTTGTTCTAGTTCTACCTTATTTATTTCATTCATCAATCTCTTATCAAGTGGCTTCTCACCTTTAATGGACGTGTGATGTTTGCTTTGGAATTCATTCGTTCATCCTTGTTCGAATGTTTATTGTGAAGACTATATGTTGCAATTTCTATCCGCTGATTCAACTTGTCTATCTGTCTATCAAGATGCTAACGGATGTCACCCTCTTCAGGATGGCTCCGCCAACGCGTCAGAATCCGGAATGCAATGATGGGAATCAGGCGAACCCTCCACCTCCACCTCCGCCTCCGGAGGCATGGCAAGCTTTGATGGCAGCCTCTAATGCCCATGCTCAGATGATGATCCAGCTCATGCAAGAGCGCAACCAAGGCCAAGGCAACCAAGGGAATCAAGGTCAAGGGCAGTTCAATCATCAGCCTCTATTTCCAACCCTCAACCAGTTCCTGGCAAATCAGCCAAAGTCTTTCAGCTACTGTGTCGAGGCCACAGACGCCGATGATTGGCTCGTGGATATCAACAAGCATTTTGAATGCAGCAATGTCAGGCCTGAGGACTATGTCAAGTTCGCTTCTTTTTAGCTCAAGGATCAGGCAGCTGATTGGTTCCAGCAATACAAGGATTCCAGAGGTGGTCGAGTGATTACTTGGACTGATTTCTGTCGGGACTTTAAAGCTCACCATATTCCTACCAGTGTTGTTGAGAGCAAGCGTGAGGAGTTCCGCAATCTCAAGCAAGGCAACATGTCAGTGTACAAATACAACAAGCAGTTTCAGAAACTTGCTCACTTCGCTAAGCAAGATGTTCCAGATGAGAAGAGTATGATCTATCAATTCAGAGGTGGCCTTAGAGAGGATCTGCAGTTAGCTCTTGTTCTTGTTGAGCCTACTCAGTTTGATCAATTCTACAATATGGCACTCAAGCAAGAAGGTGCTCAGCTCAAGTGTGAGGCTTCTAAGAAGAGAATCAGGGATGCAGTGCAATCTTCTTCTTCCTCACAAGTGGCAGCTAAGCAGCAGAAGTTCTATCTTCCTCCTCCGTTTCGTCAGCCTTACCAGCAGAAGAACTCAGGTGGTCGTGGATCTTCCCACCCACCCAACCCAAGCTATTAGAACAAGTCTTAGCCTCAAGGTCCAAAGTCGAATGCTCCTGATGACCGTGCGCTCTCAGAAGTGACTTGCAACAAGTGCCAGCAGAAAGGTCACTACGCGAACAAATGCTTCAATCAAAGGTGCCTTCCTCCTCCTCCTGTGAGATCTTCAAGCAATGCAGTGTTCAAGCATAATCCAAAGCATGCAAAGGTGAACATGATGAATGCAGCTCAAGAAGAGTATTCTCCAGATGTGATCATGGGTAATCTTCCTGTTAATGATATTCCTACAAAAGTCTTATTTGATACTGGTGCATTGTTGGGGAACGTAGCAGAAAATCTTCCTATTAACGGCAAGCATATAGAACAACATCAACGCCCACAACTACTTTGTGTTCTACTCGTGCAAAGAATCTACGCAATAGACCTAGCTCATGATGCCACTGTTGGGGAACGTAGCAGAAATTCAAAATTTTCCTACGTGTCACCAAGATCTATCTATGGAGAAACCAGCAACGAGGGGGAGGGGAGTGCATCTACATACCCTTGTAGATCGCTAAGCGGAAGCGTTCAAGAGAACGGGGTTGATGGAGTCGTACTCGTCGTGATTCAAATCACCGATGATCAAGTACCGAAAGGACGGCACCTCCGCGTTCAACACACGTACAGCCCGGTGACGTCTCCCATGTCTTGATCCAGCAAGGAGAGAGGGAGAGGTTGAGGAAGACTCCATCCAGCAGCAGCACAACGGCGTGGTGGTGATGGAGGAGCGTGGCAATCCTGCAGGGCTTCGCCAAGCACCGCGAGATATGAGGAGAAAGAGAGGGAGGGCTGCACCAACAGGCAGAGATCGAATCACATGTTATGTGCAGCCCCAGGCCTCACTATATATAGGGAAGAGGGAGGAGGGTGCGCCCCCTCTAGGGTTCCCACCCTAGGGGGTGCGGCAGCCCTAGATGGGAAAGGGGCGGCGGCCAAGGGAGGATTCCCTCCCCCCCAAGGCACCTAGGAGGTGCCTTCCCCTCCTAGGACTCTTCCTTAGGGTTCCCCCTTCACCCTAGGCGCATGGGCCATGAGGGAAGTGGCGCCCCAGCCCACTTTGGGCTGGATCCCTTCCCACTTCAGCCCATGGGACCCTCCGGGATAGGTGGCCCCACCCGGTGGACCCCCGGGACCCTTCCGGTGGTCCCGGTACAATACCGATGACCCCGAAACTTGTCCCGATGGCCGAAATAGGACTTCCTATATATAAATCTTTACCTCCGGACCATTCCGGAACTCCTCGTGACGTCCGGGATCTCATCCGGGACTCCGAACAACATTCGGTAACCACATACAAACTTCCTTTATAACCCTAGCGTCATCGAACCTTAAGTGTGTAGACCCTACGGGTTCGGGAGACATGCAGACATGACCGAGACGTTCTCCGGTCAATAACCAACAGCGGGATCTGGATACCCATGTTGGCTCCCACATGTTCCACGATGATCTCATCGGATGAACCACGATGTCAAGGACTCAATCGATCCCGTATACAATTCCCTTTGTCTAGCGGTATTGTACTTGCCCGAGATTCGATCGTCGGTATACCGATACCTTGTTCAATCTCGTTACCGGCAAGTCTCTTTACTCGTTCCGTAACACATCATCCCGTGATCAACCCCTTGGTCACATTGTGCACATTATGATGATGTCCTACCGAGTGGGCCCAGAGATACCTCTCCGTTTACACGGAGTGACAAATCCCAGTCTCGATTCGTGCCAACCCAACAGACACTTTCGGAGATACCTGTAATGCACCTTTATAGCCACCCAGTTACGTTGTGACGTTTGGTACACCCAAAGCATTCCTACGGTATCCGGGAGTTGCACAATCTCATGGTCTAAGGAAAAGATACTTGACATTAGAAAAGCTTTAGCATACGAACTACACGATCTTTGTGCTAGGCTTAGGATTGGGTCTTGTCCATCACATCATTCTCCTAATGATGTGATCCCGTTATCAATGACATCCAATGTCCATGGTCAGGAAACCGTAACCATCTATTGATCAACGAGCTAGTCAACTAGAGGCTTACTAGGGACATGATTGTGGTCTATGTATTCACACGTGTATTACGATTTCCGGATAATACAGTTATAGCATGAATAAAAGACAATTATCATGAACAAGGAAATATAATAATAAATACTTTTATTATTGCCTCTAGGGCATATTTCCAACAGTCTCCCACTTGCACTAGAGTCAATAATCTAGTTCACATCGACCATGTGATTAACACTCAAGGTCACATCCCCATGTGACTAACACCCAAGAGTTCTGGGTTTGATCATGTTATGCTTGTGAGAGAGGTTATAGTCAATCGGGTCTGAACCTTTCAGATCCGTGTGTGCTTTACAAATCTCTATGTCATCTCCTAGATGCAGCTACCACGTCTATTTGGAGCTATTCCAAATAACTGTTCTACTTGGAGCTATTCTAAATTGTTGCTCCATTATACGTATCCGGTATCTCTACTCAGAGCTATCCGGATAGGTGTTAAGCTTGCATCGTCGTAACTCTTTATGTCGAACTCTTTATCACCTCCATAACCGAGAAAATTCCTTAGTCCACTAGTTAGTAAGGATAACTTTGACCGCTGTACTGTGATCCATTCTTGGATCACTCTTGTACCCCTTGACTGACTCATGGCAAGGCACACTTCAGGTGCGGTACACAGCATAGCATACTGTAGAGCCTATGTCTTAAGCATAGGGGACGACCTTCGTCCTTTCTCTCTTTTCTGCCGAGGTCGAGCTTTAAGTCTTAACTTCGTACCTTACAACTCAGGCAAGAACTTCTTCTTTGACTGATCCATCTTGAACACCTTCAAGATCATGTCAAGGTACGTGATCATTTGAAAGTATTATTAAGCATTTTGATCTATCCTTATAGATCTTGATGCTCAATGTTCAAGTAGCTTAATCCAGGTTTTCTATTGAAAAACACCTTTCAAATAACCCTATATGCTTTCTAGAAAATCTACGTCATCTCTGATCTATGATATGTCGACAACATATATTCATCAGAAATTCCATAGTGCTCCCACTCCTTTGGAAATACAAGTTTCTCATAAACTTTGTATAAACCCAAAATCTTTGATCATCTCATCAAAGCGCACATTCCAACTCCGAGATGCTTACTCCAGTCCTTAGAAGGATTGCTGGAGCTAGCATACCTTTTAGCATCCTTAGGATCGACAAAACCATTCGGTTGTATCACATACAACCTTTCCTCAAGAAAATCGTCGAGGAAACAATGATTTGACATCCTATCTGCAAGATTTCATAAATGCTGCTTATGCTAACATGATTTCGACGGACTTAAGCATCGCTACGGATGAGAAAATCTCATCGTAGTCAACTCCTTGAACTTGTGAAAAAACTCTTCGCCACAAGTCGAGCTTCATAGATGGTGACATTACCATCCACGTCCGTCTTCTTCTTAAAAGATCCATTTATCTCAATGGCTTGCCGATCATTGGGCAAGTCCACCAAAGTCCATGCTTTGTTCTGATACATGGATCCTATCTCGGATTTCATGTCTTTTAAACATTTGTCAGAATATGGGCCCACCATCGCTTCTCCATAGCTCGTAGGTTCATTGTTGTCTAGCAACATGACCTTCAAGACAGGATTACTGTACCACTCTGAAGTAGTACGTATCCTTGTCACCCTACGAGGTACGGCAGTGACTTGATCCGAAACTTCATGATCACTATCATAAGCTTCTACTTCAATTGGTGTAGGTGCCACATGAACAACTTCCTGTGCCCTGATACACACTGGTTGAAGTGACGGTTCAATAACCATCATCAAGTCTCCACCATCCTCCCACTCAATCTTTCGAGAGAAACCTTTCCTCGAGAAAGGACCCGATTCAAGAAACAATCCATATTGCTTTCGGATCTGAATTAGGAGGTATACCCAACTGTTTTGGGTGTCCTATGAAGATGCATTTTATCCGCTTTGGGTTCGAGCTTATCAATCCTGAAACTTTTTCACATAAGCGTCGCAGCCCCAAACCTTTAAGAAACGACAACTTAGGTTTCTCTAAACCATAATTCATACGGTGTCATCTCAACGGAATTACGTGGTGCCCTATTTAAAGTGAATGTGGTTGTCTCTAATGCCTAACCCATGAACAATAGTGGTAATTCGATAAGAGACATCATGGTACGCACCATATCCAATAGGGTGCAACTATGATGTTCGGACACACCATCACACTATGGTGTTCCAGGCGGTATTAATTGTGAAACAATTTCCACAATGTCTTAATTGCGTGCCAAAACTCGTAACTCAGATATTCATCTCTATGATCATATCATAGACATTTTATCCTCTTGTCACAATGATCTTCTACTTCACTCTGAAATTACTTGAACCATTCAATAATTCAGACTTGTGTTTCATCAAGTAAATATTCTCAACATCTACTCGAATCATCTGTGAAGTAAGAACATAACGATATTCACTGCATGCCTCAGCACTCATTGGACTGCACACATCAAAATGTGTTACTTCCAACAAGTTGCTATCTTGTTCCATCTTACTGAAACCGAGGCTTTTCAGTCATCTTGCCCATGTGGTATGATTTGCATATCTCAAGTGATTCAAAATCAAGTGAGTCCAAACGATCCATCTGCATGGAGTTTCTTCATGCGTATACACCAATAGACATGGTTCGCATGTCTCAAACTTTTCAAAAATGAGTGAGTCCAAAGATCCATCAACATGGAGCTTCTTCATGCGTTTTATACCATTATGACTTACATGGCAGTGCCACAAGTAAGTGGTACTATCATTACTATCTTATATCTTTTGGCATGAAAATGTGTATCACTACGATCGAGATTCAATAAACCATTCCTTTAGGTGCAAGACCATTGAAGGTATTATTCAAATAAATAGAGTAACCATTATTCTCCTTAAATGAATAACCGTATTGCAACAAACATAATCCAATCATGTCTATGCTCAACGCAAACACCAAATGACAATTATTCATGTTTAATACTAATCTTGATGGTAGAGGGAGCGTGCGATGTTTGATCACATCAAACTTGGAAACACTTCCAACACATATCGTCAGCTCACCTTTAGCTAGTCTCCGTTTATTCCGTAGCTTTTATTTCGAGTTACTAACACTTAGCAACCGAACCGGTATCTAATACCCTGGTGCTACTAGGAGTACTAGTAAAGTACACATTAACATAATATATATCCAATATACTTCTATTGACCTTGCCAACCTTCTTATCTACCAAGTATCTAGGGTAATTCCGCTCCAGTGGCTGTTCCCCTTATTACAGAAGCACTTAGTCTCGGGTTTGGGTTCAACCTTGGGTTTCTTCACTAGAGCAGCAGCTGATTTGCCGTTTCATGAAGTATCCCTTCTTGCCCTTGCCCTTCTTGAAACTAGTGGTTTCACCAACCATCAACAATTGATGCTCCTTCTTGATTCCTACTTTCGCGGTGTCAAACATCGTGAATACCTCAAGGATCATCATATCTATCCTCGATATGTTATAGTTCATCACGAAGCTCTAGCAGCTTGGTGGTAATGACTTTGGAGAAACATCACTATCTCATCTGGAAGATTAACTCCCACTCGATTCAAGTGATTGTTGCACTCAGACAATCTGAGCACAAGCTCAACGATTGAGCTTTTCTCCGTTAGTTTGCAGGCTAAGAAAATCGTCGGAGGTCTTATACCTCTTGACGTGGGCACGAGCCTGAAATCCTAATTTCAGCCCTCGAAACATCTCATATGTTCCGCGATGTTTCGAAAAACGTCTTTGGTGCCTCTACTTAAGCCATTTAACTGAACTATCACGTAGTTATCAAAACGTGTATGTCCGATGTTCGCAACATCCACAAACGACGTTTGGGGTTCAGCACACTGAGCAGTGCATATAAGCACATAAGCTTTCTACTGTCCGCATAATTGCTACTATCAACTTTCAACTATATTTTCTCTAGGAACATATCTAAAAAGTGGAACTAAAGCGCGAGCTTACGACATAATTTGCAAAGATGTTTTGACTATGTTTAGGATAATTAAGTTCATCTTATGAACTCCCACTCAGATAGACATCCCTCTGGTCATCTAAGTGATTACATGATCCGAGTCAACTAGGCCGTGTCCAATCATCACGTGAGACGGACTAGTCATCATCGGTGAACATCTTCATGTTGATCGTATCTACTATACGACTCATGCTCGACCCTTCGGTCTCTGTGTTCCGAGGCCATGTCTGTACATGCTAGGCTCCTCAAGTTAACCCTAAGTGTATTGCATGTGTAAATCTGTCTTACACCCGTTGTATGTGAACGTAAGGATCTATCACACCCGATCATCACGTGGTGCTTCGAAACGACGAACTGTAGCAACGGTGCACAGTTAGGGGAGAACACTTCTTGAAATTGTTGTAAGGGATCATCTTATTTACTACCGTCGTTCTAAGTAAACAAGATGCATAAACATGATAAACATCACATGCAATCAAATAATAGTGACATGATATGGCCAATATCATATAGCTCCTTTGATCTCCATCTTGGGGCTCCATGATCATCTATTACAAGAACATGATCAATCTCATACATCACATATATCATTCATCACAACCTTTTGGCCATATCACATCACATAGCATACCCTGCAAAAACAAGTTAGACGTCCTCTAATTGTTGTTTGCATGTTTTACGTGGCTGCTATGGGTTTCTAGCAAGAACGTTTCTTACCTACGCAAAACCACAACGTGATATGCCAATTGCTATTTACCCTTCATAAGGACCCTTTTCATCGAATCCGTTCCGACTAAAGTAGGAGAGACAGACACCCGCTAGCCACCTTATGCAACTAGTGCATGTCAGTCGGTGGAACCTGTCTCACGTAAGAGTACGTGTAAGGTCGGTCCGGGCCGCTTCATCCCACGATGCCGCCGAATCAAGATAAGACTAGTAACGGCAAGCATATTGAACAACATCAACGCCCACAACTACTTTGTGTTCTACTCGTGCAAAGAATCTACGCAATAGACCTAGCTCATGATGCCACTGTTGGGGAACGTAGCAGAAATTCAAAATTTTCCTACATGTCACCAAGATCTATCTATGGAGAAACCAGCAACGAGGGGAAGGGGAGTGCATCTACATACCCTTGTAGATCGCTAAGCGGAAGCGTTCAAGAGAACGGGGTTGATGGAGTCGTACTCGTCGTGATTCAAATCACCGATGATCAAGTACCGAAAGGACGGCACCTCCGCGTTCAACACACGTACAGCCCGGTGACGTCTCCCATGCCTTGATCCAGCAAGGAGAGAGGGAGAGGTTGAGGAAGACTCCATCCAGCAGCAGCACAACGGCGTGGTGGTGATGGAGGAGCGTGGCAATCCTGCAGGGCTTCGCCAAGCACCGCGAGATATGAGGAGAAAGAGAGGGAGGGCTGCACCAACAGGCAGAGATCGAATCACGTGTTATGTGCAGCCCCAGGCCTCACTATATATAGGGAAGAGGGAGGAGGGTGCGCCCCCTCTAGGGTTCCCACCCTAGGGGGTGCGGCAGCCCTAGATGGGAAAGGGGCGGCGGCCAAGGGAGGATTCCCTCCCCCCCAAGGCACCAAGGAGGTGCCTTCCCCTCCTAGGACTCTTCCTTAGGGTTCCCCCTTCACCCTAGGCGCATGGGCCATGAGGGAAGTGGCGCCCCAGCCCACTTTGGGCTGGATCCCTTCCCACTTCAGCCCATGGGACCCTCCGGGATAGGTGGCCCCACCCGGTGTACCCCCGGGACCCTTCCGGTGGTCCCGGTACAATACCGATGACCCCGAAACTTGTCCCGATGGCCGAAATAGGACTTCCTATATACAAATATTTACCTCCGGACCATTCCGGAACTCCTCGTGACGTCCGGGATCTCATCCGGGACTCCGAACAACATTCGGTAACCACATACAAACTTCCTTTATAACCCTAGCGTCATCGAACCTTAAGTGTGTAGACCCTACGGGTTCGGGAGACATGCAGACATGACCGAGACGTTCTCCGGTCAATAACCAACAGCGGGATCTGGATACCCATGTTGGCTCCCACATGTTCCACGATGATCTCATCGGATAAACCACGATGTCAAGGACTCAATCGATCCCGTATACAATTCCCTTTGTCTAGCGGTATTGTACTTGCCCGAGATTCGATCGTCGGTATACCGATACCTTGTTCAATCTCGTTACCGGCAAGTCTCTTTACTCGTTCCGTAACACATCATCCCGTGATCAACTCTTTGATCACATTGTGCACATTATGATGATGTCCTACCGAGTGGGCCCAGAGATACCTCTCCGTTTACACGGAGTGACAAATCCCAGTCTCGATTCGTGCCAACCCAACAGACACTTTCGGAGATACCTGTAATGCACCTTTATAGCCACCCAGTTACGTTGGACGTTTGGTACACCCAAAGCATTCCTACGGTATCCGGGAGTTGCAAAATCTCATGGTCTAAGGAAAAGATACTTGACATTAGAAAAGCTTTAGCATACGAACTACGATCTTTGTGCTAGGCTTAGGATTGGGTCTTGTCCATTACATCATTCTTCTAATGAAGTGATCCCGTTATCAATGACATCCAATGTCCATGGTCAGGAAACCGTAACCATCTATTGATCAACGAGCTAGTCAACTAGAGGCTTACCAGGGACAGATTGTGGTCTATGTATTCACACGTGTATTACGATTTCCGGATAATACAGTTATAGCATGAATAAAAAACAATTATCATGAACAAGGAAATATAATAATAATAATACTTCTATTATTGCCTCTAGGGCATATTTCCAACATGCATCGCATTCTTTCATTTCAAGACCTTTTGTGGCTATGCATGATTTGGTTACTCAAGTATTGCCGAGTCCTTTGTCGATTGTTTCCCCAGCTCGGCAAATGACTTCTCGAGATTTCGTTCCAAATGTCGGTATCAAGATGGGCGACTATAAATTTCTGTCTTCTCCAGTGGTTCTTGGTGACTCTGATATTGATCTAATTCTTGGGATGGACTGGCTTTCTAAGCACAAGGCTCAGCTTGATTGTGCTGCCAGGCAAATTCAATTGACACACCCTTCTGAGGATGTTATCATCTATGCCCTCGTGATGAAACCATTCGGTTGTTTTCTCTCAATGAGAAGGGCGAGTTGGATGCTATTTCTCAAATTACAGTCGTTTGTGAGTACCAAGATGTCTTTCCAGAAGAGCTTCCGGGTATGCCTCCTCATCGGCCAGTCGAGTTCGTTATTGATCTTGAGCCTGGAACGGAACCTGTTTGCAAGCGTCCTTACAAGCTTGGACCCAAGGAGCTGAAGGAGTTGAAGAAGTAGCTCGATGAACAAGAGGGTCTGGGTTTGATCAGACTGAGTTCTTCCCCATGGGGTTGTGGAGTTCTTTTTGTCCAGAAGAAGGATGGCACGGACCGACTTTGTGTCGATTATCGTCCATTGAACAAGAAGACAATCAAGAACAAGTATCCACTTCCCAACATCAATGAGCTTTTCGAGCAACTCAAAGGTGCTAAAGTCTTCTCCAAGCTTGACCTTCGTATGGGTTATCATCAGATTCGCATTCGTGAACAAGATATTCCCAAGACAGCATTCAGAACAAGCTATGGTTCTTATGAATATACTGTCATGTCTTTTGGCCTTGTCAATGCTCCTCCAACATTCTCTCGCATGATGAACTTTATATTCAACCCCTACACCAATGAATTCGTCTTGGTGTACCTCGATGATATTTTGGTCTTCTCCAAGAATAAGAAGGATCATGCCAAACATTTGCGATTGGTGCTCGACAAGCTCAGAGAGCATCAATTCTATGTGAAGTTTTCCAAATGTGAGTTCTGGCTTGATGAAGTTCTTTATCTTGGTCACATCATCTCCGCCAAGGGAATTGCTGTTAACCCCGCGAAGGTGTCTGCAGTTGTGAATTGGGAACCTCCTCAGAATGTCAAACAGCTCCGCAGTTTTCTTGGCCTTGCAAGCTATTGCCGAAGATTCGTTGAGAACTTCTCTAAGATTGCAAAGCCTCTTTCCAACCTCCTCCAGAAGCATGTCAAGTATGTCTGGACGCCTGAGTGTGACGTCGCTTTCAACACCCTCAAAGAGAAGCTAGTCACAGCTCCTGTCTTAACTCCTCCTGATGAATCCAAGCCATTCGAAGTTTTCTGTGATGCTTCCCTTCAAGGTCTCGGTGCTGTGTTGATGCAAGAGAAAAAAGTTGTGGCCTATACCTCTCGTCAGTTGAAGCCAAACGAAAAGAACTACCCCACTCACGATCTTGAGTTGGCGGCAATTGTCCATGCATTGATAACATGGAGACATCTCTTATTGGGAAGGAAAGTGGACATTTTCACCGATCACAAGAGCCTCAAGTATATCTTCACTCAACCCAACCTTAACCTCAGGCAAACTCGATGGGTCGAAATGATTCAAGAGTACAATCCGAGTATCGAATATACTCCTGGCAAGGCGAATGTGATTGCAGATGCTCTGAGCAGAAAGGCTTATTGCAACAGTCTAATTCTCAAGTCGTTTCAACCGGATCTTTGTGAGGCTTTCCGCAAGCTGAATCTTCAAGTTGTTCCTCAAGGCTTTCTTGCAAACCTCATAGTATCTCCTACTTTGCAAGATCAAATTCGTGAGGCACAACTCCTGGATACCATGGTGAAGAAGGTGAAACGTGGTATTGACAAGGGCATTCCCAAATACAAGTGCTATCGCTTGGATGACAGAGATACTCTTTTCTTCAAGGATCGAATTGTGGTTCCAAAAGGTGATCTGAGAAAAGTCATCATGAACGAGGCACACAATTCCCGCCTATCCATTCATCCTGGAAGTACAAAGATGTACCATGACCTCAAGCAGTCGTATTGGTGGACTCGAATGAAGCGAGAGATTGCTCAATTCGTGAATGAATGTGATGTCTGCAGAAGAGTGAAAGCAGAACACCAACGACCAGCTGGTCTCCTCCAACCTCTTGCTATTCCGGAATGGAAGTTTGACCATATCGAGATGGACTCCGTGACTGGTTTTCCTAAGTCCAAGCGTGGAAATGATGCTATCTTCGTTGTCATTGACAAGCTTACCAAAGTGGCTCATTTTCTTCCTATCAAAGAATCTATCACAGCAGCTCAGCTGGCAGAGCTATACACCTCCAGAATTGTCTCCTTGCACGGTATTCCACAATTGATATCTTCAGATCATGGAAGCATCTTCACTTCTAAGTTCTGGGACTCCTTTCAGATGACCATGGGCACCAACATTCGTTTCAGCACAGCTTTCCATCCTCAAACAAGTGGCCAAGTCGAGCGAGCCAATCAAATTCTTGAAGATATGCTCAGGGCTTGTGTCATCTCTTTCGGTATGAAGTGGGAAGATTGTCTTCCATATGCCGAGTTCTCCTATAACAACAGCTTCCAAGCGAGTTCGGGCAAGGCCCCATTCGAAATTCTCTATGGCAGAAAGTGCCGTACTCCTCTCAACTGGTCTGAGACAGGTGAACGCCAACTTCTTGGCAACGACTTGATCACAGAAGCCGAAGAAATGTGCAAAGTCATTCGTGAGAATCTCAAAGCCGCGCAATCGCGCCAAAAGAGTTACTATGATAGCAAGCACCGTGACTTGGCTTTTGAAATCGAAGACCATGTCTACCTCGGCGTCTCTCCAATGAAAGGCACTCGTCGCTTCGGTATCAAAGGGAAGCTTGCCCCTAGATACGTGGGTCCTTTCAAGATCATTGGCAGAAGAGGCGACCTCGCGTATCAACTTGAGCTTCCATCCAACTTTGCAAACGTGCACGATGTGTTTCACGTGTCACAGCTTCACAAGTGCTTCAAGACTCCTGAGCGCACTATCAACTTCGAAGAAATCGACCTCCAAGAAGATCTCTCTTATCATGAGCACCCCGTTGCTATTCTTGAAGAAACCGAGCGCAAGACTCGCAACAAGTCAATCAAATTCCTGAAAGTGAAGTGGTCATACCATTCTGATCGAGAAGCCACCTGGGAGCGCGAGGATCACCTCCGTTCCGAATATCCGGAGTTCTTTCAGTCCTAGATCTCAGGACGAGATCCTCTTGTAGTGGAGGAGAGTTGTAACACCCCAGATGTATCATGTCCCAATTTGGCAATATAGCAACTTGACCTTCATCCATTTCTTGTGGGTTTTATCATGTTTGGCCTCATCTTGTTTGGTTATGTGTTTTATTCTTTTCATTGTCATGCTCTCCTTACCATATTGCATTTGTGCTTCTTGTCATATTCCTTTTAGCCATCATATGTCATCATCATATAGTGCATTTTCATCTCATGCCATCTCATGTTACATTTTGTCATATTATGTTGTTGCCATGAGCATCATGGGCATGACCTTTGTCCCCCTTTCAAACCATTGCACCATCATTTCTCCTTCCTTCCCTTTTCCTTCCTTCTTTTGTCAAGTGCTATTTTCCTTTCTCTATTAATGTTCATCTTCTCCTTGTAAATCTTGCTCCATATCATAAACCTCTCTACCAAATGTCTCCTTATTTGAAGTTGTTTTGGTCAGGTTCAAAAATGACACAAGTTTGAATTATATTCAAACTTGTCTTATTTTTCTACCTCTAAAAATGCCCAATGCAATTTATTCAAATAGTGGATAATTCCAGGAGCTTGAGAATATTTTCTTTATACTCAAACTCCTCTCCTTTTCCCCTGTGCTTTTCTGTTTATATTCCTGTTTGAAAATAATAGAAATAGAGCAGCAGCCTGCAGCCAGCGCAGCAGCTCCCCCTGGGCCTCGGCCTCCCAGGCCGGCCCAGCTCGCTAACCGCCAGCCCGGCCAGCGCAGCCAGCCAGCCCGCTTGCCCGCTGGATGTTTCTCACCCAGCCGCGACGCTACCCAGGCGCCCATACGCCCACGTGTCACCCGTGCCCCCACTAGCCAGCCTCTGGCTACAGCACACCCGCCCCTCACCTTTTCGTCAAGCTCACGCCGGGCACGCACATGGCCACGGCCACGTCGACACCGTGCTCCACCCGTCGCCCTAGCCTCCCTTTTAACCCCTCTACTTGTCCTCACAACCCCTAGGGTTTCCCTCTTCCTCTCTTCATCGCCGCCAGGTGAGTAGAACCACCAGATCCACCGCAACCGCTCCGTCCCGAGCGCACCTGAGAGCGCACCTCGTCGTCGGCGTGCTCTCTGGTCAGCCCCAACCCCGTAGAGCGTGTCCTTCTTCTTCCTTGTCGTCGTCTTCTTCCACGACGTCGACTACGGTTCCCTGGACGACGAGTTCCTCGACGTCCTCTGCTTCCACTTCCTCTCGGTCAGGACCGCGCCAAGGTTCAGAGCTCCAATTCGTCGCCGCCAGCTCGTCTCCATCGACCACTTCGTGTCCTTGGGTGTGCTTGGTAACGCACCTCCCTCTCCCATCCTTCCCATGGCATGTAGGCATCCATAGTTCTCAGCCGATCCATGTCTTCCCCGCGCTCGCAGTGCTCCGGCGATCTCTGAATTTAATTGTGCAGTGCGGTTCAACCGTGTAGTGTTTGCGTGTCTCCGCTTTGGATCCCCTTTGTTGTGCTCCCGTAGCTCGCTCGCGCCACTCGTTCATGTCTCGCGCGCGCACCGCAAGCCTGCTGCAGCTCCGACGAGCTCCTCGGCCGCTCGCTTCGCCCGACACCTCCGCTGTTCTGCTCGTGCCCGAGCACACGCGCATGCGCGACTCCTCAAGCAGCAGCCACGCGCTCCCGCGCCTTCACAATGTTCCCGCACGCCCGCCGGAGTCCCTGTAGCCCAGTGGTTGCCGTCGTTGCCCTCGCCGGCGCCGTCGTCTTCTCTGTTTGCAACAGATGAGATCGATCTAGTATCTCTTAAAGGAGCCGAGCCCCTTCCCTTACCAGTAGTACCTACCTAGCCCAGTGGTTGTCAATGTAGAGCCACACCGGGGAGACCCGGGTTCGATCCCCCGCGGGTGCATTATCCTTCCCCCCTTTTTCTGTTTCTTTGCAACCGCATGTGAGTATGACAGGGTGGCCCCACCTGTCATCCTCCTTTAGCCCTGTTTGTTATTTTATTTTTTATTTTTATTTTTGTTCCCTACGATTATTCCATTTCTGGCATATAGAATCTATCCATTTCGGGCAAGTCCATTTCTGGACGTTTCCAAATATGGAAAATGCCATTTCTGTCATTTACCATTTAGGGCAGGTTTTATCTTAATGCATTTGTGATGATTTTTTCTACAGCAACCCTAACATATTATATATGTTTTTGGGGTAGACAAATCCCACCAGTCCAGTGGTGGCATTAGTTCCAGCATTTGAGCAAGTTCATGAACATGTCATTTTACATCATGATGTTGTCTTTTCATTTTTGTGTGGTTTATTTCAAGCATGCTATGAGGTTGTTTTGCACAAGGATAGCTTCATTTTCATGCCTACTTCATGCTAGTACTTGTTCCATGCCATGACATGCCTGGTAGTGAGTTAATCAAGCTTGTAGAGATGCCATGTTGAATCTGTTTTTGCCATGTCCTGAAACTTCACTAAGTCTGGAACTGTTAATAAAACTTGCTATGTTTACATGGGTGCCATGATATTTTCTGTTCCTTTTTGACTCATGGTCAGTAAGGGACTTTTGATCTATGCTTTGAGTAGATTCATGCCATGTCTTGTTTTGCTATTATAAGTTCCTGTAGCATGTTGATAACTTGCTCTGAACATTGCTTCGTGATGCTGTTTATGCCATGTCCAACCTGATATTTTTTGCACTTTCACCATGCTTGTTTGAACCTGTTATGATGTGATTTAGCCGTAGCTCAGTGTTCCTATTTTGTTAAGCATCTCATGTAGATCACTGCCTTATGTTTTTTTTATGTTGGGGTGTTGTAGCATAGTTTCTAGTTGCATGCTAGGTAGCATCATGCTGTTAATCGCAGCTTTGTGCCATTCTTGTCTTGCTTGCCATTTGCAAACCGTGCATCCGTTCCCGGCGAACTTTATATCGATTTCAACCGAAATCATCTCATCTTTCCAGCGGCATACTTGGTTTGCCAAGTTGATGCCTTGTTCATCATCTTTCCTTCTGAAGCACGCATATGCATTGCATATCACATCTCGCATATCATGACATGTATTGCATCATGTTGCTTGTGCATTGCACCGTGATTTATTGTGGTATCTTTGCTTATGTTCTTGCTTTGGGTAGAGCCGGGAGACAAGTACGTGCATGAGGAACCTGTTGAGTACGCTAACGAGGATCAAGCCTTTGACTACTCTAAGAACCTTGCAGGCAAGATGACCATACCTTCGATATCACTTCTATCTTTGCTTGCTAGTACTCGCTCTATCGCTATGTTAGTTTTACCTGCCTTTGTTTACCATGCCTCCCTATTGCCATGTCAAACCTCTAACCACCCTGTCCTAGCAACCGTTGTTTGGCTATGTCACCGCTTTTGCTCAGCCCCTCTTATAGCGTTGTTAGTTGCAGGTGAAGATGAAGTTTGTTCCTGGTCAGAACATGGATATTTTGGGATATCACCATATCTCCTGTTTAATTAATGCACCTTATATACTTGGTAAAGGGCGGAAGGCTCGGCCTTATGCCTGGTGACTTGTTCCACTCTTGCCGCCCTAGTTTCCGTCATACCGGTGTTATGTTCCTTGATTTTGCGTTCCTTACACGGTTGGGTGATTTATGGGACCCCCTTAACAGTCAGCTTTGAATAAAACTCCTCCAGCAAGGCCCAAACTTGGTTTTACCATTTGCCACCTAAGCCCTTTTCCCTTGGGTTTTCGCGAGCCCAAGGGTCATCTTTATTTACCCCCTGGGCCAGTGCTCCTCCGAGTGTTGGTCCAAACTAGAGCCCTTTGCAGTGCCCCCTCAAGGAAACTCGAGGTCTGGTTTTAGTTGTACGGACAGCTCATCCATTTGTGCCCTGAGAACGAGATATGTGCAGGTCCTATCGGGATTTGTCGGCACAGTCGGGTGGTCTTGCTGGTCTTGTTTTACCATTGTCGAAATGTTTTGCGAACCGGGATTCCGAGACTGATCGGGTCTTCCCGGGAGAAGGTTTATCCTTCGTTGACCGTGAGAGCTTATGATTGGCTAAGTTGGGACACCCCTGCAGGGTATATAATCTTTCGAAAGCCATGCCCGCGGTTATGAGGCAGATGGGAATTTGTTAATGTCCGGTTGTAGATAACTTGACACTTGACTTCATTAAAATGCATCAACCGTGTGTGTAGCCGTGATGGTCTCTTCTCGGCTGAGTCCGGGAAGTGAACACGGTTGGAGTTATGCTTGACGTAAGTAGTTTCAGGATCACTTCTTGATCGCTTCTGGCTTCTCGACCGATGCGTTGCTTCTCTTCTCGCTCTCACTTGCATATGTTAGCCACCATATATGCTTAGTGCTTGCCGCAGCTCCACCATATTACCCCTTACCTACCTTTGAGCTTAAATAGTCTTGATCTCGCGGGTGTGAGATTGCTGAGTCCCCGTGGCTCACAGATTCTACCAAAACAGATGCAGGTGCCGAGGATACCAGCGCAAACAGCGCAACTGAGCTGAAGTGGGAGTTTGATGAGGCCCTTGGTCGTTACTATTTATCGTTTCCAGATGATCAGTAGTGGAGCCCACTCGGAGCGATCGGGGATCTAGCATTTGGGGTTGTCTTCTTTTCATTTGAACTTGACCGTAACCGGTCTATGAGTGTATTTTGAATGATGTATGATCTTAAATTATGTATTGTGTGAAGTGACGATTGTAAGCCAACTCTCTTTATCCCATTCTTGTTCATTACATGGGATTGTGTGAAGATGACCCTTCTTGCGACAAAACCACCATGCAGTTATGCCTCTAAGTCGTGCTTTGACACGTGGGAGATATAGCCGCATCGTGGGTGTTACATTGGTCTCCACCTTATCCTGAGTGAACAACTGCTTCTTTTTGGTCGGTGCAGCTTCCTTGGCATTGGAGGCGTGGTGAGGAAGCCCTTGCTTCCGGGCATCTTAATGAGGTTGTAGGACGGATGGTTTGCTGCCATGAACTGAGCCAGGGTAGGGTATCCGAGGATGGCGATGTACGGGAGGCCGATGTGAGCAATGTCAAAGTCGACCAGCTCCGTGCGGTATGTCGGGTGGTTGGTGCGACATATGCCAATGGGTGGCTTATCATTGTGGGAGCCAATAAGATGTCACCGGTGCCTGGAAATGGGATAAGGCGAAGACATGCACGCCAGCGAATCTTACCCAGGTTCGGGGCTCTCCGTGGAGATAACACCCCTAGTCCTGCTCTACGGGGTCTCCGCATGATCACTAGATCAACAAGTAGCTACAAGAGGCTCCTTGAGCTGTTTTGGTGAGAGGAGGAAGAAGAGGCAAGGCTGGCTCTCTTCTCCTCTCAAGGTTGTGTCTAAATCTATCAGGGTCCAAACCTTTGCATGGGTGCCCCGGGGGATTTATATAGGCCTACCCCCTGGGGGTACAATGGTAATCCGGCTGGGCCTGGGCCCAGCCGTCAGTGTCTATGCTGGCCGGCTTCTCCGCCGGCAGCTGGGGCCCGCCGACTGGTGGGTCCCGCCAGCTGCCGGCTTCTTGGTAGACAGGTAGGCCCCACCGCTTGGGGGTCTTGTCGGGGGCTGGTTATTGTCGCCTCACCTTTGATGACGAGGGCTTGGTCGAGGTAAGTGTGGCTATAGTGCCGCCGCCTTGCGGGCACTCACTGTAGCCTTACCTAGTCTTGTCTCCTTAATGGAGCTCATTCTTCGAGGGAGGGATCAAGCCGGCTGGGGAGAGCCGGTTCACCCCTGGCCGACTAGGGGGCGCGCGGCCGCCTTCGGATGTCCCTCGGGCCGAAGGGGCCCGCTGCCTGCGGGCGGTCCCGTCAGTTTATCATGGGTGATGTCATGGTCAGCATGGCAACAGTGCCACGCCGGACGGGTCATGGCCACCCCGTACGGCGTACTGTAGCCATGCAAGCCCCGGGATTCGGGGGGGGGGGGGCGTATCTCACTATTGCCACGCCCTGTCTCATCATCGTTATGCTGGAACAAACTTCGAGTGCCTGATCTGGGCCGTCTATTGGGGGCCGGCCTCCTGGAGTCGGCCATGTGATGGCCGGCTCATGGAGTCGGCCATGTGGTAGCCGGCTTTGTGGAGTCGGCCAAGCGGCGGCCGGGTTTCTTTGGGAGGGCTTCTCGGCCAGGCCGCCCCGGTAGCCGGCCGAAGGGGTAGCCGGCCAGGGGAAGGTGGCCCTGCATCTTGGAGGCTTGACGGTTCGATCAGCCTTGTTATTTTTTCAAGGGCCAGGGGGAGCCGGCTAAGCTACCCGTGGTCATTTACTCTGTCAGTAGTCCCCGAAGCTGGTTGTGCTTCGTGGCTGCGAAGGGAACCAGAAGCTCAAACAGCTTCCTATCCTGAGGAGCCGGCAGCTAGGAGCCGGCATCACTTTATGCTTGCCTTCTCGGTGAAGTCTCCTTCGAAATCCGAAGGCGGGAACAAGTTGGCGCGCGAGCCAAGCGGCGGGCTGACCGCCCGTCGCCCATGCGCCACGTGGCGCCTTCTGACCAGAAGGGCCTGCCAGCCCACGCGCCTGACGGGACGCCACTGCAGACCGGGGCCCGCCACTACCACACCTCGGCCCAAGCGAGGATCCTTCATGGCCCAATCTGGCCGCTCGCCTTCCAGCGGCGGTTTCCGCACGCTGTTATGGCGCAGTAATCGCGGGACATGGGGGAGTGGGCGCAGTTAATCCCACGTTCCCCCATGCCTCACCTCCTCGGCTTCGTCGTGCGAGGCTATAAGTAGGGGGAGGGGGAGAGCGGCTGACGCACGCGCGCTCGCCCCAGTCCCATCTCTCTCTCCTTCTCCTTCTTCTTCGCCGCTGCAGCGGCAACGCATCGCTGCGCCACCACCCAGCCATTTTCCTCGGCGCGTCGCTGCCTCGCCGTTGCTGACCCGGGCATCCTCCGCTGCCGCGCGTCGCCAAGAGCCCTCCCGTCCCCATGGCCCCTACGTCGAGCAACTGGGACGGCTCCAACGTTCATGAAGACCACATCGATTTCCTTCGCAAGACGCGGAGGCTGCTGGGCGAGGAGCTCGTTTAGGTCCGGCTTGTGCCGAAGGGGGAGATTTCACCGACGCCGGAGGAGGGCGAGCGGGTGATCTTCTGCTCGCACTGCCTGCGCAGCGTTGGCCTCCCCGCGAGCGGCTTATTCCGCTCGTTCCTTGAGTTCTATCATCTGCAGCCGCACCACCTCACTCCAAACACGGTGGTGCTGCTGTCGGCCTTCGTAACTTTGTGTGAAGGCTTCCTTGGCGTTCTCCCCACCCTCGAGCTGTGGGGGGAGTTCTTTCAGTCCAAGCTCGACACCGTCTCCGCGGGCGTGCCGGCTCCGTGTGGCGCCTTCATCGCCGTGCGGCGGACGACAGCCGACAACCCGTCCCCGGCCATCGCGCTGATCCAATCAGTGAAGCTTTGGCAGAAGTCTTATTTTTACATGAAGAACGTCGCCCCACAAGGCGACTATGTCAACCTGCCAGCTTACATAGCCGGCCCGCCGGCTGGGAGGCCGTCCTCGTGGTCCTATCAGGCCAGGTCGCTGACGCCGGCTGGGGGAGGCGCCGTTGCCCGGCTTCGGGTGCTGATCCAGTCGGAGGGCCTGACCGGGCCTGATCTAATCGCCGCCTTTGTGGAGGGCCGAGTGCTCCCGCTTCAAGGCCGCCCTCATCTGATAGGTCAGATGAGCGGTCGCTTCGACCCATGCCGAGTCAGCACCAGGGAGATGCCTCACGACGAGGTATCTTACATGGTGAACTACATCGCCAACTGCAAGATCAAGTCGGACTGGCGGTATGGCAAGGTGCCTTACTCTCGCGCCGATCCACCACCCATGGTAGGCTTTTCTTTCTCCCTTATTTTGCCGAGTTTTCTTTTTTGGCCGACCTCTGACCAGACGGCTTTCTTTTTCTTTTAAATCAGAATCCCCTCCTTCATCATCCAGCAGGGACCGCTGGGGTGGAACGCGAGTTCGCCCCTGATCGCACGGCGGACAACTTTGACGATCCCGACTTGGGGGCGGCCGCCTTGGAAGACGACGCCGTGGGG
The DNA here is from genome assembly GCF_018294505.1 of Triticum aestivum. Lineage (NCBI taxonomy): Eukaryota > Viridiplantae > Streptophyta > Magnoliopsida > Poales > Poaceae > Triticum > Triticum aestivum. The sequence continues at coordinate 173,827,854 of NC_057798.1, forward strand.
GGAGGAGGCGAGCCAGGCGGCTCTGGGCTCTCCACCACCTTCGAGGACTGGCCGGACGATGACGAGGCCGAGTCGTTTCCACGCCGCCAGCCGGCGTCCGACCATCAAGGCGCAGGCTCGTCCGCCGGGCCGGCTGCCCGAGGAGGCATACGGAAATGCCGGGCGGCGCCATCTCTCTTCGGTAGTTGGCCGAAGAAGCCCAAGGGCACCGCAGCGGCGACCAAGCGAGATGAGGCGGCCGCGAAGGCGGCCCGGTTCTGCAAGGTGGTGAAGCAGCCGCCTGCGGTTTCAGCGTAAGTTTTAACTCTTGTATGTCTTTCCTTTTCTTTTCTTCGGCCGGCACCCTCTGAGCCTTTCTTAATTTACTGATAAGAGCCCCGCTCACTCTTGAGCGAACCTCGGTCGCCTCCATAGTTGAAGGGGCGGGGGGATTCCAAAGCTCCCGCCGGGTGGACCCCCGCGCCGAGCTCCTAGCGGCGACAAAGCGGAACGCGCGGGGGGCGCGAGAGGAGCGGGAGGCGGAGGAGCAGAGGGCGGCAGCCGCCAGGGCGGCCCAGGAGCCGACGGCGGAGTCGGCGGAGATGCAGGCCGACGCGGCAGCCAGGGCCCAAGCGGAGGCCGTGGCTGCGGAGAGGGCGGCGGAGGCCCTCCGTAATCAGCCTCCGCAACTCATTATCCCCCTCCGCACCGTGGCCCCCGAAATCCCAGTGCCCCCGCCAGCGGAAGCCGGCCGTGACCAGCCGACAATGGAGAGGGAGGGGGGCGAAGTGGTCCCCCCGGAGGGCGAAGTGGTGCCGCCGCCGCCGCCATGGACGGGCCAAGGCGGCCGGCCAGAAGCGCCGCCCGCATAGCCGGCTAGAGGCGACCGGGCCGTGGGGGCAGATCTCGTAGTCCTCTCGCCGACTCATCGGCGCACAGGCAAGGCGACCTCCGAGCCGGAGCCGCAAAGGGCCGCGGGCTCCAGCTCGTTGTCCCATGACCTGGAGACGGCCAGCGTCAGCTCGCCGGGATGGACGTTGGGCGGCGGGACGGCCGTGCTGAACGTGGCCGCGCAAGATATCCGGAGCCGGCTTCAGGCCCAGGCCGCCTCGCTGAAGCAGTGCACCCAAGAGTTCCTTGCAACGAGGTCAGCCATTCGAGTAAGTTTTCTTGATTTCTTCTGTGGGGGCGCATCAGCGTACCCACTAGGTGTAGTCCCCGAGTTCCGAGCTGGCTGTTGAGCAGGCGGCTTGGAACTTCTCAGGAGACTTCGGTTTTGACGGCTTGTTCTTGTTTGCTCCCTTGTTTTATTCGCAGGACTTCCACAACCTCCATGTTGCTGCCTTCAACTCCCAGGCCCGGGAGATGGGTCAGAAGGCCTCCGATCCGATGGAGAGCCGGAGTAAGTGTTTATATCTTTCTATCTCATGTGGGGGCGCGTTAGTGCACCCACTGGGTGTAGTCCCCGAGATGCGGGCCGACTGCTGAGCAGTCGGGTCAGATCTTTCTTGACGACTTCTTCCTAATCTTCTTCTTCTAATGTCTGCAGGGGCTAATGCCGACTTGAGGGAGCAGCTTGGCATAGCTCAGACCGCCCTTCGTGCCAAGGAGATGGAGTGCAGCGCCTTGGCCCAGGAGCGGGACCGCCTGTCCAAGAGGTTGGCCGACCAGGAGGAGAACCACAAGGCGGCCTTGAAGGCGGCGCAGGACAGCAAGGCCGCCCTCAAAGCCGAGTACGAGACGGAGGCGACAAGCTGGGCCGAGGCGAGGCAAGCGCTGAGCGAGGGTTACGGCCGGGTTGAGGATTTGATCGATGGTAGGCCGCCTTCCTCTTCATCCCTTTGCTCATCCCCATCCTCTGGTCGGTCTTCTGACTTGCTTTATTTCTTTCTTCTTTGTGCAGAGTACTTTCTCGGCTACTCTGTTGCTGCCAACCAGGCCGTTAAGGCTCACCGCGAGGCCCGACTAGAGCCGAGATTCCACCGGGTGCCAACCGGACGCTTGAAGAACAGCTTCTGGCGATTCAAGCCCGGCTTCAGCCGATCTACCGCATGCTCCGCCGCCTTCAGCGTGCCAGAGCACAAGTGCTGACTGCCCTCTGGCCCGGCGAGGTGATTCCCCGTACCCCCAATCGTACGGCCGACTGTCTAGAGGTGGCAATCGGCCGCTTCGAGGCCTGGAAGGCTTCTGCGGCTTGGTGCAGGGCTCGGCGGGCGCTGGAGTTCGTCCGGGCCTGGTATCCTAGGCTGAACTTGGACCAGCTGCGCACTTGGTGGAAAGAGGCTGATGAGGAGCTGGAGGCGGTGCGGCCGGCTATTATCCAGCGTGCCTCGGCGATCACCGACTTCACCGACACCAGCGCCTTCACTCCTGAGGTGAACGAAGACGGTGTTGCTCAGCCGGAGGAGTGGTTCGGGCTGAACCCGACGGGGGGAGAAGACTCAGTGGAGGAGATCGACTCCAGCGATGAGGGCAAAGAGGAGGAGGCGGAGGAGGAGGATGGTGAAGATGCCGTGCCGGACGATGGAGCGACCGACCCGCCCCAGCCTGATCGTGCCTCCAGCAATGAGGCGCGCGTGGGAACGCCGCCTGCCGCAGGTGGTGATCAAGCCGAGACTCACCAGCCGACCACTCCCCCGGCCGATACTTCCGTTTCCACCATCCTTCCCGACACGCCTGTTGCTCCCCTGGCCTGACTTGCCGCTTTTATCTTCCTGCTAGTTACTTTTGAACAACTTTTCATTAAGTTTGCGCAGTTCCACCCACTGGGGGTGTATTCAAACTATGTTGAATGCCGGCCTTTTGAAGGCCTTTGTGTAAATATAATTATGCGTGTCTTGGCTTTCATTCCTAGTTGCTTTTTATCTTAGGCTGCTTTCCTTTGCCGCCCTCCAGTGGTCGCCGCCTTCCCGGTCGGATAGCTGCTCTACAGTTTGTGGCCGGGTAAAGGACTTGGCCGTCTGGGATGGCAAGTACTCGAGCTTTTAGATTGTGGCAACATAAGAAGGGAAGCCGGCCATCTGGCTGTTCTGACAGCCGGTTGGCGGGGGGAAAACCGGCTTGAGTTATATAAGTTCGTTGGTCCTTAGCCATTTTTTTCGTGTGGGCGTCCTTTCCTGCCTTTAAATCTTGTTAGTCGGACAGCCAATTCTTCGGGCTGCGACTTTCAACAAGAGAGGGCTTTGGATCCCGGCACACTACTTGTCTGACTGCAGGTAGAACTTAAATATGCCCCAAGGCGGCAAGTCCCCGGGCCGACTGATAGGGCCCGGTGCCGGACGAAAAAATGGGTGCGATAATCATAAACATGGGCATGATACTCATGATTCATAGATAAAAGAGGGTAGTCCCCGAGTATTCCTTGGCGAAGTTCGTGCCGTTGTCGGTGATGATGCTATGCGGTACGCCGTACCGGGTTGTGATATCTGCGATCAATGTCACGGCAGTCGGCCCATTCAGCTTCTTGATCGGCTTCGCTTCAATCCACTTGGTAAATTTGTCCACGCGACAAGCAGATGTGTCATGCCACCGCGTGCTGTTTTGAATGGGCCCACCATATCGAACCCCCAAACGGCAAAGGGCCAAGTGAGAGGAATGGTCTTGAGTGCAGAAGCCGGCAGGTGTTGCTTGGAGCTGAAGACTTGGCACCCTTTGCAGTGTTTGACTAGTTCCTTGGCGTCGTCCAAAGCGGTTGGCCAAAAGAAACCATGGCGGAAAGCTTTGGCGACGAGTGATCTTGAGGCTGCGTGGTGGCCGCATTTGCCTTGGTGTATATCTTCGAGGATTGCTAGGACCTTCTCTGGTTCGACGCAGCGCTAGAAGACTCCAGTGACACTGCGCCTAACAAGCTCTCTGTTCATTATTGTGTAAGCTCCGGCTCGGCGTTGGACTTGTCTTGCCGAGATCTCGTCAGTCGGCAGCTCCCTGTTGATCAGGAATTTGAGGATGGGCTGGGCCCATGATGGAGCTGTGACTTCTTCTGCTGTTAAGGTGGCTACCACAACCAGGGCGGGTGGGCTGGGTGGTGAAGAGTTGGAGTCGGTCACCGTTTGTGATGTTGATGCAGTCCTCGAGCCGACTGTAGTAGTCCCCGAGCCGTGCTCTGAAGTCCCTGGGCCGGGTATGACTACAGCAGTCCCCGAGCCGCCTATCGCAGTCCCCGAGCCTCCTGCTTGGTCCCCCAAGTCGGCTGCTTGGTTCCCCAAGCCGGCTTCGACAGTGTCGGGGTCAGGCGGCACGAAGATGGAATCGGACTCCGGAGCCGGCTTGACAGACGGCTTAAGGAGGCGTTGGAGGCAGACGCCGGTTGGTATAGCTTGCCGGGTGGAGCCTATTCGTGCCAGGGGATCTGCTTGCTCGTTGTCGGCCCGTGGCACATGGAGGAACTCGCACCCTTCAAAGTATCCGTTGAGTTGCTGAACAAGGAAGCGGTAGCTCGCCATGTTTGCATCCTTGGCGTCCCAGTCGCCGGATGATTGTTGGACTACCAAGTCCGAGTCGCCATAACACAGGATCCGGCGGATGCCGAGCTCTTTGGCTAGCCAGAGTCCGTGTATGAGCGCCTCGTACTCGTCCACATTGTTGGACGCGGCAAAATGAATTTGCAACATGTATCTGAGCTTGTCGCCCTTGGGAGAGGTGAGGACAATGCCGGCTCCCACGCCGGTGCGCATCTTGGATCCGTCGAAGTGCATCCGCCAATGGATGGAGTCGGGCGCAGGTGGCAGGTACTGGGTCTCGGCCCAATCGACGAGGAAGTCGGCCAATGCTTGGGACTTGATGGCGGTGCGGGGCTGGTAGAAGATCGTATACGGGGCCAACGCAATGGCCCATTTGGCCACCCGGCCGGATGCATCCCGGCTGCCTATGATCTCGGCCAGCGGGGCAGTGCATACGACCGTGATGGGGTGCTCTTGGAAGTAGGGCTTGAGCTTCTTGGCTGCGAAGTACACGCCATAGCACATCTTCTGATAGTGCGGATCGTTCTGCTTTGACGTGGATAGTACTTCACTCAGATAATAGACCGACCTCTGGACTGGCTGAACTCGGCCCTCTTCCGGGCGTTCAACGACGATGACGGTGCTGACCACTCTTCTAGTGGAGGCAATGTATAGGAGCATGGGCTCTTTCTCGGTTGGCGCTGCCAGGTCAGGCGGCATGGACAGTGTCTTCTTTAACTCGTGGAAGGCTTGATCTGCTTGGTCGTTCCACTCGAAGAGAGTGGACTTCTTCATGAGTCGGTAGAGGGGGAGGGCCTTCTCCCCGAGCTGGCTGATGAAGCGGTTGAGCGAGGCCAAGCATCCGGTAAATTTCTAGACATCTCTTAGCTTGGTAGGAATCTCCATCCTCTCTATAGCCTTGATCTTCACCGGATTGCATTCGATGCCGCGTTCGGACACCAAGAAACCTAGGAGCTGGCCGGCTGGCACTCCGAACACGCATTTTTCCGGATTGAGCTTGATCTGAAACCGGCGCAAGTTCTCGAACGTCTCTTTAAGGTCTTCCAGCAGGGTGCCTCGCTTCTCCGTATTCACCACAATATCGTCTACATAGACGTGGGCATTTCTGCCGAGTTGCTTGAGGAGGCATTTCTGCATGCAACACCGAAAAGTGGCACCGGCGTTTCTCAAGCCGAATGTCATAGTCAGGTAGTAGAAAGCTTCGAATGGCATGATGAAGGCGGTCTTCAGGCGGTCAGCTGGATCCAATTTTATCTGGTGGTAGCCTGAGTAAGCGTCCAAAAAACTCAACAGCTCGCATCCGGCTGTGGAGTCTATTACTTGATCAATCCTTGGCAGGGAAAAATGATCCTTGGGGCAGGCTTTGTTGAGGCTGGTGTAGTCAATACACATGCGCCATTGCTTGTTCTTCTTCAGTACCAGGACCGGGTTGGCAAGCCACTCGGGGAAGAAAACCTCCATGACGAAGCCGACTGCCAGAAGCCAGGCTATTTCTTCTCCGACTACTCTTCTCTTTTCCTCTGACAGGCGGCGCAAAGGCTGTTTGACCGACTTGGCGTTCTTCCGGACATGTAGCTTGTGCTTGGCGAAATCCGTCGGGACACCCAGCATGTCTTTGGGAGACCATGCAAAGATGTCCCGATTCTCACGGAGGAAATCGACGAGCTCGCTTTCCTATTTGCTGTCAAGGCCGGTTCCCATGACCGTGTACCTCTCCGGGTGCTCTGGGTCCAGAGGTATCTTCTTGGTTTCTTTGGCCGGCTAGAAAGAGCACTGAGCCTCACATTCCTTTGGATCAGGAGACAGGGCCGGCTGTTTGCCGGCCATGGCCACGACTCGGTCCAGCATCTTCTTTTCTTCAGCAATCACGAGGGATTCGGCCAGCCAGCTGCTGGTAGCCGCACACTCGGATGATTGCTTGTAGTCTCCGGATATGGAGATGACGCCCTTGGAACTCGGCATCTTCATCTTGAGGTAAGCATAGTGGGGTACAGCCATGAACTTTGCCAAGGCGGGTCGGCCAAGAAGCGCGTGGTAAGGGCTCTCTAGATCCACTACCTCAAACCATACTGCTTCTCGGCGGAAATGATCTTTGTCTCCGAAGAGGACGTCTATCTTGATCTTGCCGATTGGAGGACAGGACAGGCCGGGTACAATGCCATGAAACACAGGCCAACTCGGCATGAGCTGCTTTGTCTTGACGTTCAGCTTCTCCATGGTATCACGGTACAGTATGTTGATGCTACTTCCGCCATCTATCAACACGCGGGAGAACCGGGCAGCCCGCCGATCTGTTGCGAGGGTGGCATCCAAAACCAATGCGTAAGAGTCGGGCGATGGCATCACCTCTGGGTGATCGGCCCGGCTCCAACTGATAGGTTTCTCCGACTAGTGCATGAACTCGGGGTTACTGGATGCGACTGCATTGACTTCCTTGTACTGCCGGCGCCGACTCCGCCGATCTTCTAGTTGGCTTGTAAAGACGACGTAGGTGGCATGCTCGTCAGGGAATTCATCGTGGACGGCTCCGACCACTGGCCTGGTGGCAGGCTGTTGAGGAGCCGGCGGCGGCTGACCAGCAGGCAGGGGCGGCACCAGTCCCTCGCCTTTGGAGATTCGTGTGAGCCAATGGCACTTCCGAGTGGTGTGGTTGGAGGCCTTCGCGCCGCTGTGAAACTTGCAAGGGGCATCGAGTGCTTGTTCATAGGAGAAGGCCGGCTGCCAAGCCGGCTTGCCGCCCTTCTGCTTCTTGGGTGCGGGACGCCCCTCAGGTTGTTCGTCTTTAACTGTGGCTACTTGCCGACTGGCGGAAGCCGGCATCAGAGCCTTGCGCTTGTTGTCGTGCTGGTATGGGCGCCGAGTGGACTCTCCAGCCGGCATCTTGGGAGCCGGCGCAAGCACCTTCCCGGAAGCGTCGTCTCGAAGCTTGATCTTCATGGAGGAGTCGGCCGTGGCGTATTTTTCCGCGATGATCAGCAGCTCGTCGAGGGTAGTCGGCTCGTCATAGAGGAGTCGGTGCTTGAGGAGAGTGCCCTCGTGGCACCCGGCGGTGAAGTACTCTATGGCCTGAACCTCGTGCACCCCTTCGCGGGAGTTGCGGAGCTCGGTCCAGCGCGTAAGGTAGTCGCGTGTCGACTCGTTGGGTCCCTGTACACACAAGGAGAGCTGTCGGGGCTTGGGGGCCCGTTTGTAGGTGCTGGTGAAGTTGCAGATGAAGGCTTCCGTGAAGTCGAGCCAACTGTTGACGTTGTAGGGCTTGAGGCTATTGAGCCAGGTGCGCGCCGTGCCCTGGAGCATCAGGGGGACATATTTTACGACAACACGCCGGTTGCCGTTGGCTATGCGAACCGCGGTGGAGTAGTCGATCTACCAGTCCTCTGGCTTCACGGAGTCGTTGTACTTGGGCGTGTCTCTTGGGAGTGAGAATCCTTTGGGAAAGGGCTCGTCGCAGATGCGGGGGACGAAACAAGGCGGGCCGACATCATCTTCTTCTTCCAGGGCCAGGGATCGCGCAAGGCGGTCGATCCGATGGCGGGCATCGTTCTCGCCGACTCCTTCGCGGCGACCAAGTCGGCCGCTGAGAGTCGGATGCATGACAGGCGACGGGGTGGGATATCTCTCCCCACGAGGCGGGGAGGTGGCGGATCGCCTCGTCGCTCCACGGCTCGAGGGCGGCCTTCTGCGTCGCGCTCGATAGTGACTCGAGTCCGGCTGCGGCTCGCAGCCGGCTCCTTTTCCTGCCTTGTGCGGGCTCCGCCCGTAGTTGGCGTACGTGATATCGCGCCGTGCTCTCGGCGCGGGGGAGGGCTTTCAGCGTGGACGCCGGCTTCATGCCGCTTTGCGGCCGCGTCGATCAGCTGCTAGATTCGCCTGGTCATGTAGGGGAGCTCGTTGGCCCCTACTCCGTTCAGCTCGTCTACGACCGACTGGGCGGTGCGTAGGTTCTTGAGAGGCATGGCGTAGACTGGGGGTTCTGCCCCCAGCATATCGGCGATGGCCGCGCCGCGTTTCTTGACGACACCGACTCGGCTTGGCCCTTCTGGAGGCGGCGTGCCGAAGGCGGCGCGGTCAACTTCGCGCTGGTGGGCCTCCGTGAGGCGTCTCATGGTGGCTATCTTCTGGCCCTCCGCGACGAGGGCAAGGCGGCGTGCCTCCAGCGTCTCGGCGTCGGCGTCGGTCGGGATGGGGACGGACAAGTCCTGCAATGCCGCTTGCAGGGAGTCGTGGGTGTTCTTGCCGGAGGCGGCTCCATGGCTGATGACCAACACCTCGGTAACGGTGCTGCCGCCACTGTCGGCTCGCGGGAGAGGATCGTCGAAGACCACCACGTTGGTGGGGAAAGCGTCGAGTGATGCAGTGTCGGAGTCAACAAGCATCGGGTCGGTGGAGCCGACCGACTCCAAATCCACAGCAGGCTCGCTGGAGACGTGGAGTTGGTCGAGGAGGCTGACGAGGCGGCTCTCGGGGCAGCCTGTGCCCTCATCATATGCGGGCTCGTCGGAAATGCGAGCCTCGCCAAGGAGATCGGCAAGGCAGCTCGCCACGCAGGCGCTATCGACACCTTGCAGCGCGTTGGGGCAAGCGCCATCGGGCGTGCCGGGCTGGCTACGCTCGCGGGGGAGGAAGAGGGTTCCCGTCCAGAACAGGTCTCCGGACGACGGTGCACCTGGCCCCACGGTGGGCGCCAAATGTCGGGTGGTTGGTGCGACATATGCCAACGGGTGGCTTATCATTGTGGGAGCCAATAAGACGTCACCGGTGCCTGGAAACGGGATAAGGCGAAGACATGCACGCCGGCGAATCATACCCAGGTTCGAGGCTCTCCGTGGAGATAACACCCCTAGTCCTGCTCTGCGGGATCTCCGCATGATCACTAGATCAACAAGTAGCTACAAGAGGCTCCTTGAGCTGTTTTGGTGAGAGGAGGAAGAAGAGGCAAGGCTGGCTCTCTTCTCCTCTCAAGGTTGTGTCTAAATCTATCAGGGTCCAACCCTTTGCATGGGTGCCCCGGGGGATTTATATAGGCCTACCCCCTGGGGGTACAATGGTAATCCGGCTGGGCCTGGGCCCAGCCGTCAGTGTCTACGCTGGCCGGCTTCTTCGCCGGCAGCTGGGGCCCGCCGACTGGTGGGCCCGCCAGCTGCCGGCTTCTTGGTAGACAGGTAGGCCCCACCGCTTGGGGGTCTTGTCGGGGACTGATTACTGTCGCCTCACCTTTGATGACGAGGGCTTGGTCGAGGTAAGCATGGCTACAGTGTCGCCGCCTTGCGGGTGCTCACTTTAGCCTTACCTAGTCTTGTCTCCTTAATGGAGCTCATTCTTCGAGGGAGGGATCAAGCCGGCTGGGGAGAGCTGGCTTCACCCCTGGCCAACTAGGGGGCGCGCGGCCGCCTTCGGATGTCCCTCTGGCCGAAGGGGCCCGCCGCTTGCAGGCCGTCCCATCAGTTTATCGTGGGTGATGTCATGGTCAGCATGGCAACATTGTCACGCCGGACGGGTCATGGCCACCCCGTATGGCGTACTGTAGCCATGCAAGCCCCGGGATTCAGGGGGGCGTATCTCACTGTTGCCACGCCCTGTCTCGTCGTCGTTACGCTGGAACAAACTCCGAGTGCTTGATCTGGGCCGTCTATTGGGGGTCGCCTCCTGGAGTCGGCCATGTGATGGCCGGCTCATGGAGTCGGCCATGTGGTAGCCAGCTTTGTGGAGTCGGCCAAGCGGCGGCCGGGTTTCTTTGGGAGGGCTTCTCGGCCAGGCCGCCCCGGTAGCCGGCCGGGGGAAGGTGGCCCTGCATCTTGGAGGCTTGAGGTTTGATCAGCCTTGTTATTTTTTCAAGGGCCAGGGGGAGCCGGCTAAGCTACCCGTGGTCATTTACTCCATCACGGTAGTTGTCACGGGTGCCGAAGGTCACGGGAAGGAGGATCTGCCTCAGGGGACTAGAGGAACCGCCTCCGACGCTGGAGAAGGGCTTGCTGGGATGGAGCCGCTCCAGCGATACGTGGAGGAGGCTGAAGGCCTCCACCAAGAGAACATTGAGGCCGGCACCACCATCGATGAGGGTTTTGGTGACGGCCACGTGGCAGATGGTGGGCGTGCAGAGCATCGGGAGCACACCCGAGCAGGCGGTGGTGACGGGGTGATCTTCCGAGTCGAAGGTCAGGTCGGCCTTGGGCACCACCCAACCCAGGGAAGCTCCTTGCCGCGCGAGGATGGTGCTGATCTGGAGAAAGAACGGCTTGGCGTGGCGGTCTGAGGGTGGCTCTTGCGAGCCGCCGAGGAGGGCCGCGGCCGCGCTGGGCATCGGAGCCGCGAAGCGCGCGGCAAAGAGACTGCGCAGCTCTTCCCAAGATGCCAGCATGGACCCGGGAAGGTTGAGCAGCCAGGCGCGCGGGACGCCAGTGAGGGGCACGGGAAGCCAGTTGGCCATGACCTTGTCGTCGCCCCCGACCTTAAGGACGGCCTCATCGTACGCCAGTAGGAAAACCACCGTGTCCGCCGTGCCGTCGTAGCGCAACAGCATCTCTGGCTTGAACTTGGGCGGCCACTACACCCGCTTTAAGGCGGGGGCCAAGGCTCGGAGCCCCCTGGCCCCAGCACTAGCACCGGTCGCCGGGGCCGGAGGCGCAATGTCCACCATGAGGATGAAGTGCAGTGTTGGCGGAGTGCAGGCCGACGGAAGGAAAGCTCCAGCGCACCCCTACCTGGCGCGCTAAATGTCGGATTTAGGGTTCCGACAAAACCCTTGAGGTTCCAACACTGGGGTGCGCACAAAGACTTCCCCCTACCGAATCTCACCCTCAGCCTCGCCGCGATCTCTAAGCTTAGCTCGATGAACTCACAACATAAGAGACACAAGATTTATACTGGTTCGGGCCACCGTTGTGGTGTAATACCCTACTCCAGTGTGGTGGTGGTGGATTGCCTCTTGGGCTGATGATGAACAGTACAAGGGAAGAACATCCTCCTGAGGAGAGGTGTTCTTGTGCTTGGTGGGTGCGAGGATGAACAGAGTTCGTTCGGTCCTCTTCTACTGTGGTGGCTAGTCCTATTTATAGAGGCCCTGGTCCTCTTCCCAAATATTGAGCGGGAAGGGATCCAACAACGGCCAATTTAAAGGGGATATCTAGTACAAGCTATCCTGACTAAAGGTGGTCTTCTCCTGTCAAAGGTGCTGGTCGTGACGCCGTCTTGGGTTCCATGATGACCTCCGTCCTGCCGTTCTGCTGGTCTTGGTCTTGTTGCGCTGATATGGAAACCTTTGCCTCATGCCTCGATACTCCATGCTTGCGCTTGCCCCGTTAGCACCAAAGGGGAAACGAGGGCTCTACGCGCGCTGGCGCCCGCCTAGCGCCTGCCTAGCCTTGGTCGTGATGGCTTGCATCACGGGAACCTCACGAGGTACTCCTTGCCTTGATCTCTCCACCCCCTTGCGAGCCTGCCTGGTGAGGCCGCTCCTGAGGAGGCCTTGTTTGTCCGCCTCATGAGGGTCTTGAGTGCCGGCTGACAAAGACGGGTCGTACTGGGCCACTGCCGGAGCCACGCCGTGGGCCGCAGGCAGGCATGTCGGGGGACCCCCATTCCCAGAACACCGACAGCCCTGCTCGCTCTGGTCATCCTCCGAGCTTGTCGGCTGCACCGCCATGACTGTTGTGAGCAGCTGACCTTGACCCCCCCTCTCCGTTCCATCTATTGCACGCCGTAGCTGCCGCACCACCTGCGTCTGAACCGGCCGCCTCCTGCGCTCGCTGCCGCCGACGCTCCAGTGACCATTTGGTCCCGGTGACGTGTCCACCGAGCTTGCTGCCCCATGCTGAGCCTCTCTAGCGCCTCCGCCCGCTTGCACTGCACAGTGCCACCCGCGCATGTCACCGAGCCCCACCGCTGCCTGAGCTCGTTGCTGCCGCCGCTACCGACCACACCTGTCCGCCCTGAGACCATCGCTGGACGCGCCGCGTTGCGACCGTTGTAGAGAGCCCACCTGCCCGTGATCTCATCGCCGGACAAGGCCGGACGAGCAGCTCCGCCATGCTCTGTACACCGCTGGCGGTTAGCACCGACGTGGCACCTCATTAGCGCCTAATTACCATGCTAATTAACCCTTGGGGTCACTGACGGTGGGCCCCTGCCTTTCTAATTACTTAGTTAGGAGCTAACTAAACCCTTTCAGTCACTGTGCCACTGACATGTGGACCCCACATGTCAGATTTGACTCGAGTCAACCCAGTTGACTTGCTGACGTAGTTATGGCACAGAGCTGGCGCAATAAATCTTTATGGATTATTTCTATTTTTAGAAATAATTGGAAAACTCCAGAAAATGTTTAAATCTTCAAAAAATCATAGTAATTCAACCTTAACTCCAAATGAAATAATTTATATATGAAAAATGATCAGAAAAATATGAAGAATTTGTTTATGGCATTTTCATGCATGTTAGAACAACTTATGGCTACTGTCTAGGATAAATCAAATAAGTGGCATTTAAATAACCACATATGGAGTTTGAATTCGAACCTTTGGTTCAAACCAACTTCATTAATTGCTGCTAGCTACATTAGCTCAAATCACAGCATAATGCCATGTCATGATCATGCATCATACTATTGCATAGCATTGAGTGTGTCTCTTCTTTGGTTGTCGGTGCTCGTTCCCTCTCGGTAGACGTGGTTCCGGCGATGAGTTTGATGACACCGATGAAGAGATTTACTATCTTCAGAAGTGTGAGGCAAGCAAATCCCCTTTGAGCATTCCGATACAATCCCACTCTCTCGCTCTTGCTCTCTTTTACTGCATTAGGATAACAACAATTCAACTGTTACATGTTGCGGTAGTTGAACCCATTCCTCTGCATGACCTGTCTTTGCCACAGTAAATAGTTGAAACCCACTAGCATGAGTAGGAGTTGTTTGAGCCATGATGTGCCTACTCATTTATGCTTGCTTGTTATGCCTGCTATGCTTAGAGTTGCGTCAGGTCTGATCCATCTGGAATGGATTGGAGTTGTGTGAACATGTCCTACTGTTGAGAGCTAAGTGTGTGGACATGATTTGGTAAAGGTAGCGATGAGAGGCCATGTAGGAGTATGTGGTGGGTTGTCTCATTGGGACTGTCCCCAGGAACTGAGTTCGTGATCCAAGACAACTACTACCACGCATTGGGATACTTAATTGACCCTCTCAACTTATTAATCACCTTGATCTCTGTCTAGGAGTTGCAACTAGTTTCTGGTGTTTGTAGGTTGTGTTAGTAGTCTACCAAGTGGCACCCGACCAGGTGGGCTTGGGTTAGACTAGGCGCAGTGGCACGATGTACCAAGTGGCACCCGAACGTGGGCTTGGGAACCCTGCTCACATCGTTTGGGGCCGTAGTGGAAACCCCGGCCGGACTTCCTTGCGGATGGAACTCAAATAGGCGATAAACCTGGAATATAGTCTCGTGTGGTTAGTTAGGTTGTGGACGACACCCTCACTGGGCTTCCGCTTGAAGGTTGTCGAGTACATGTTGTGTAAACATCGATAAGTGGTGAGAGCGTGTGTGAAGAAGTACACCCCCTGCAGGTTAATATGATCTATTTGAATAGTCGCGTCCGCAGATATGGACTACTTGGAACACTTGCATTGTTCATGGACAAGTGAAAGTGGATACCCTAAAATGTGCAAGATAAGCGTGAGTGATATGGATGGCCTTCTCATAGGGAGACGAGAGCGGATCCATATTGGTGTATTGATATGGTGAATATGTGGACTCGTGTGCGCCACCTCAAAAGAAGTGCTTGTAGTACATGACAGCCACTGAGTCAAAGCTGGCTTGCTGCAGTTAAACTCCACCACCCCCTTTGTTGATACTGATGCATATGTAGCTAGTTTTGATGTAAGTCTTGCTGGGTACATTTATACTCACGTTTGCTTAATTTATTTATATTTTTGCAGAGAGACTTCATTCTCACAAGTAGTTTCATGTGGAGTTTGTTACCTCAGCTACGATCTTGTACCTTTGGGAGGGTCATGTAGATAGTCAGGCTTCTCAGCCTTTTCCATTTGTAGTTGTTTGTACTCAGACATGTTATGCTTCCATTGCTTGCATGCTTTGTATGTTGTGTCATGTGACCCTTGTTGTAATAAATGCTATGACGCTCTTCTGGGCCTTTATCTATATGAGTTGTTGAGTTATGTTGTGATGCCATGTTGTATCTACACATATCGTGCATGTTATGCGTACATGTAATGTGTATTGCTATGTGTGGGATCCGACACCTAACTCTTTATTCTTGGTAGCCTCTCTTATGGGGAAATGTCTCCTAGTGCTTCCACTGAGCCATGGTAGCTTGCTACTGCTCCGGAACACATGGGATGATCGGCATGTGTCCTTCTTTGCTCCTGTGTCTGTCCCTTTGGGTAAATGTCATGCGGTGTTTTACTGGAGTCCTTGTAGCTTGCTTCGACTCAGTTACACACGCTGTTGACCGACATGTGCATTGCTGGGTCATGTATGCATGTCCCTGTAAGTTAGTGCCACCTTGGGTTTACGACAAGTCATGTCGGCCCGGGTTCTCTATCGTATGGATGCTAGCGACATTATCATATAAGTGAGCCAAAAGGCGCAAACGGTCCCTGGTACGTCTCCAACATATCTACTCCCTCCGTTCCAAAATAGATGACTCGACTTTGTACTAACTTTATAAAGTTAGTACAAAGTCGAGTCATCTATTTTGGAACGGAGGGAGTAAATTTTTTTATTGTTCATGCTATTATATTATCTGTTTTGGATGTTTAATGGGCTTTAATATGCTCTTTTATATTATTTTTGGGACTAAGCTATTAACCGAGGGCCTAGTGCTAGTTTCTGCTTTTTTGCCTATTTTAGAGTTTTGCAGAAAAGGAATACCAAACGAAGTCCAAACAGAATGAAACCTTTGCAATATTCTTTCTTCGATCGAAAGCAAACTAGAAGACTTGGAGATGAAGTCAGAGACGTAACAAGGAGGCCACAAGGCAGGAGGGCGCGCCCAGGGGGGTAGGCGCGCCCCAACCCTCGTGGGCCCCTCATAGCTCCCCTGACCTAGTTCCTTTGCATATATATACTCTCATACCCTAAAAACATCAGGGGGATCCACGAAACCAATTTTCCACCGTCGCAACCTTCTGTACCCGTGAGATCCCATCTAGGGACCTTTTTCGGTGTCCTAATGAAGGGGGATTCGATCACGGAGGGCCTATACATCAACACCATTACCTCTGCGATGAAGCATGAGTAGTTTACCACAGACCTTCGGGTCCATATTTATTAGCTAGATGGCTTCTTCTCTCTCTTTGATTCTCAATACCATGTTCTCCTCGATGTTCTTGGAGATCTATTCGATGTAATACTCTTTTGCGGTGTGTTTGCCGAGATCCGATGAATTGTGGATTTATGATCAAGATTATCTATGTATATTATTTGGTTCTTCTCTGAATTCTTATATGCATGATTTCATATCTTTGCAAGTCTCTTCGAATTATCGGTTTAGTTTGGCCTACTAGATTGATCTTTCTTGCAATGGGAGAAGTGCTTAGCTTTGGGTTCAATCCTGTGGTGTCCTTTCCCAGTGACAGTAGGGGCAGCAAGGCATGTATTGTATTGTTGCCATCGAGGATAACAAGATGGGGCTTTCATCATATTGCTTGAGTTAATTCCTCTACATCATGTCATCTTGCTTAATGCGTTACTCCGTTCTTATGAACTTAATACTCTAGATGCATGCTGGATAACGGTTGATGTGTGGAGTAATAGTAGTAGATGCAGGCAGGAGTCGGTCTACTTAACACGGACGTGATGCCTATGTTCATGATCATTGCCTTAGATTTCATCATAATTATGCGCTTTTCTATCAATTACTCGGCAGTAATTTGTTCACCCACCGTAATATATGCTATCTCGAGAGAAGCCACTAGTGAAACCTATGGCCCCCGGGTCTCTTTTCCATATTATTGAATCTCGTTTACATCTTGCTAGTTTCCGATCTACTATTTTGTAATCTTTACTTTCCAATCTATACAACCAAAAATACCAAAAATATTTATTTTACCATTTATCTATCTCTATCAGATCTCACTTTTGTGAGTGACCGTGAAGGAATTGACAACCCCTTTATCGTGTTGGTTGCAAGTTCTTGATTGTTTGTGCAGGTATTCGGTGACTTATGCGTCGTCTCCTACTGGATTGATACATCGGTTCTCAAAACTGTGGGAAATACTTATGCTACTTTGCTGCATCACCCTTTCCTCTTCAAGGGAAAACCAATGCAAGCTCAAGAGGTAGCAAGACGGATTTCTGGCGCCGTTGCCGGGGAGATCTTCGTCAAGTCAAGCCATGCCAAGTACCCATCATCAACTCTTCTCCCTTGCATTACATTATTCACCATTCGCATGTCATTTTCTCTCCCCCCCCCCCCCCACTTCTAAAACAATTTTAGAAAACCTTTGCTTTTTCTTCGCCCCTCTTCCGTTCGTCTCTTTCCGCTTGTTTCTTGTGTGCTCGTTTGTTAGTGCGGTTTGTTGCCATCATGTCTGAAACTGGGGAGGTTATCGTTGAAAATCTTGAAGAAGCACTTGAATCTTGTTCTTTGAACAATGAAACTGAAACTCCACCTAACTACAAAACAAAAATCTTTTGTGTGGGGGACGGTAATATTATTGGAAAAAGTATTATCCAAGAATTCTTTGATTGCACAGGATCCATGCCTATTAATAAAAAGTCTATTCATCTTGAGACCAACTGTTATGCTGATGCCATCGTTATGCTTGTTAAGAAATTAGAAAGAATTTTTTCTTTGAATATTAATTAGAAAGAAAATTTGTGCACATCCATCATGCTTTGCAAAACGTGTTTTATGAACTTCCCAATACCAATCACCTTATAGCTAAAAAGATTGCCACTATTATCCTTATGCGCAAATTTGATTATATA
Organism: Triticum aestivum; assembly: GCF_018294505.1. Classification (NCBI taxonomy): domain Eukaryota; kingdom Viridiplantae; phylum Streptophyta; class Magnoliopsida; order Poales; family Poaceae; genus Triticum; species Triticum aestivum. Next base: position 173,845,237 of record NC_057798.1, read on the forward strand.
ATACAAGAAGCTAGGGATATTTTTGCCTTCTATAAAAAGGATGTTGAACACCCTCTGATTATAGATATCTATTATATACTTAAGACAAGAGGCAAACAAGCCATTACGTTAATCCATACAGATTAAATTATCTCAACCATCAACTTTATAAAATAAACGGCTGAGATTTAAAGATATAACGTTACATACAAATATTGTGTGGAGGCATATATTGTGTTGCACATGCTAAGTCCATCACGTTCAAGTATCTATATATGATGGGAAAGTGCCATCAACGTACATGAGACTCAACCCATCAAAAAAAAAGGTCAAGATTTAAAGATACAAAGTTACGCACGACAACAGTCACGTGTCACAATATCTTGATTGACACGTACAAATATATCTACGGGACACATATGTTTTTTAAAGAATAGAACAAAGATAATGGATTCCATCAAACTGTAAAGAAATAGAACCAAAACAAGGGTTTCCATCATAACCGAGCATGACACGTATTGGTGAACGAAAGCTAGATACTGCAGCTACGGCAAAGAAGAAAACATTTACTCCTGATTTCAAAAAAAGAAACTTTTTCCCCTAAATACGAATCGGGTCATTATAACTGTCGTCGGCTCGGCTCCAACTCTGGAAAGTGCGCCCGAGATCCCATTTGGCCAGCTTCGGCGTTGCAACGGTGGAAGCTGTCCAAGCTTCAGGAGACTTGAGAAGAACCTCATCGGCATCCTAGACAAGATGCCACTAGGCCGCACGTTGCAATGCAAGAACAACATTGTAGGAGAAGGCCACCATCCTCATAGGAATTGCAAGAGGGACGGTGAGGCTGACCCCGACGCACCTCGAAACAGAGGCTGACACTGATGCCATGAGCGCTGGCCCGTCGAACAGTCATCTGGTGTGCCGCTCGACACCAGACTGTGTCCCACTACTCGATATCATCGTCATCGTTGAACAACCGAGAAGTTCTTGCCGGAGCGACCCCGACTCTGATGGGATTGTGAGTTCTACCGGCTCGGACAGCAACCGCCTCCAAAACCACAACAACGGCCACCACAAGCACTGTCTGGACATGAGCAGCGTGATAGCAGCATGGGAAGAGGGAGCAGAGGAAGGGAACAGGCGGGCTCGCTTAGGCTGCTGGTGCAGAGTGAACTGCCTGTGGCAGCCGCTGGCCGCGAACTGCAGCTGATGCGGCAGTGGATGCATATGCGTGGCGCGTGGTAACGAGCTGGAGGAAGAGTACGTACAGTTGCAGCGGCTGCATCCAAATTCCCAAGTAGGAGCGGTTCTGGTCAAGAAGGACAACGCGAAGATGAAAAGTGGAAAGCGGGCCGATATAGAAAGCTTCCGCCGTGAAAGACTGCGGCAGCGCAACCGGCTCCGATGGGACCGCGAGCGATTGTATGGTATTACAGCACGTACGTGGTGCATTGAATGTGATTAAGTTGATTCAGAGTCGGGTCTAAAAATAGATTAGTGGTTTGCTGAAGTCTTAATTTTTTAATTATAGGACGCACATTGGACCAGCCTTGACCAAGTCATTGATCTTTTCTTCTGTGTAAAAATGTGAATAAGATGGATGAGCTCCTAGGTAAACGAAATCTACTTTCACATGTAAAAAATTTGAAGTTTTTTAGTCGTACACACATTTGTCTTCTGTATGTGTAAATTTTCATGAAAGGTGATGAGATTTGTGTGACGTTCTAAAATAAATTTTCTTGATCATGAGGTTGTTTCCTCCAGAACATTCAAATATTTTTCTAGCATAAACAAACTTTTGTGTGCAAATTTACACGTACTTAAAGCATGCATGACTATGTACACGTACATGCAAATAATCCAGTTGGTACTGTCAAGTTTGTTTTTGCGAATTTATATTCCCTTAATTATTAGGTTTGCGGTAGGCTGAAAGAATTGGATGTGACGGTAGGTGAGCAATGCACGAAATAGGACTAAAATATTTGATGGTTAAGGAGCGAATGATGTCCAACGAAAGTACGGTCTATCAGCGTAGACTAGACGAAAGCACTTGTGCGATCATCAATACATAGTATAAAATAAATATGAGCTTGAAGATGTCATGCAAAACCGGCAACTCATATGACAAAACATCAGGAATGGCCGCAAATGCTCAATACGATGGGTAAAAGTGTGGAATGTCAGCGAACCACAAGTGGTTTGCACATAATGAAACAATACTTTTGTGCATAAAATTATATGTTTGATATAAAACTAATAATATAGTATAGGAATGAATATTATGACATCAATCATTTGCATATATTATTGACAAGGCTAGAGTACTAGCGAACTCCACTTCTCCATCAATGTACCTATCAAATAACCTATAGTCATCATACACGTACTTCAATGACGGTAGGAGCTAGGCTTGAAGAATTAAGCAAAGTATGTTTTTAAAATCGAGTTTGATGCACCAAATGAAGGCAGAAAAATTGGACAAATGGAAGAATAGCAAGTGACCCGAGACTAAGACTACATGTGTTTTATAATGATGATTACTGACAAAACATGCCATCCAAGGAGAATATCATAGCTTCGTGGCTGAAGAAGGTAGGAGAGGAGCGAAGATACAAGAAAACGATGTACACATATTTAAATAATAAAGCTATACCAAGGCAGCCTTCAATGCATACATTGTCACAACACTTAAATGTAACATATTGTTATCTAAAATAGATAAATAGTAAATAAAAAATCTAGCCACGCAAATGCGCGGGTGGACCGACTAGTTTTGTACGATAAAGAAACCATGCGTAGTTTGGAAGCTAGAGATTATCAATCTTATAGTGAAAATCTTAGGAAGAGAGTTCCCCATTCTGAAATATCTCAATCTTTGTACCTTGAGGCTTTTGAGGAGTTTGACTAGATTACTATAGGAATTTATGTAGGATTTAATAGAGATTGGTTGAATAAAATGATGAAGGAACCCGTTAGAAATGAACTACACATTCTATATGATGATATATATGGTGATGATCCCGACTATGGGTTTATGAATGTTAAAATTACAAATCAAAGTCGTTCCCATGATTTAAGTTATTCTTCTAAAAGGGAAATAAGGGAAAGAATAGATTAGTTAATATGAGTTTTGGAGGATTTGATGACTAAAGAATTGCACCCTGAAGATGGCAATGCCTAGATCTATTCTTGTTTTTATGCCTAGCTAGGGGCGTTAAACGATAGCGCTTGTTGGGAGGCAACCCAATTGTATTTTTGTTCTTTACTTTTTGCTCCTGTTTAGTAATAAATAATTCATATAGACTCTGTTTAGATGTGGTTTTAAGTTTTAATTAGTGTTTGTGCCAAGTAGAACCTTTAGGAAGACTTGGGTGAAGTCAATGCGATCTTGCTGTAAAAAACAGAAATTTTTGCGCTCACGAGAATAGCTGTAGTGTTTTACAAAAGAGTGATTTCAGGTTAATTCTTTTTGCAGAAGATCAATAGATAAATTCCTCACATCCAAAAATTTATTTAAGATTTTTTAGAGTTATATAAGTATTCGAAAGTTACAGATTACTACAGACTGTTCTGTTTTTGACAGATTCTGTTTTCCGCGTGTTGTTTGCTTATTTTGATGAATCTATGAGTAGTATCGGGGGGTATGAACCATAGAGAAGTTGGAATACAGTAGGTTTTACACCAATATAAATAAAGAATGAGTTCACAACAGTACCTTAAAGTGGTGATTTATTTTCTTATACTAACGGAGCTCATGAAATTTTTTGTTGAAGTTTTGTGTTGTGAAGTTTTCAAGTTTTCGGTAAGGATTTGATGGACGTTGAAATAAGGAGTGGCAAGAGCCTAAGCAAGGCACCCCAAGGTAAAATTCAAGGACAACCAAAAGCCTAAGCTTGGGGATGCCCTGGAAGGCATCCCCTCTTTCGTCTTTGTCTATCGGTAACTTTACTTGAGGCTATATTTTTATTCACCACATGATATGTGTTTTGCTTGGAGCGTCTTGAATGATTTGAGTCTTTGCTTTTTAGTTTACCACAATCATCCTTTCTATACACACCTTTTGGGAGAGACACACATGAATCGTGATTTATTAGAATACTCTATGTGCTTCACTTATATCTTTTGAGCTAGACAATATTGCTCTAGTGCTTCACTTATATCTTTTTAGAGCACGGCGGTGGTTTTATTTTATAGAAATTGTTGATCTATCATGATTCACTTACATTATTTTGAGAGTATTTTAGAACAACATGGTAATTTGCTTTGGTTATAAAATTAGTCCAAATATGATGGGCATCCAAGATGGATATAATAAAAACTTTCATATGAAGTGCATTGAATACTATGAGAAGTTTGATTCTTTATGATTGTTTTGAGATATGAAGATGGTGATATTAGAGTCATGCTAGTAGAGTAGTTGTGAATTTGAGAGATACTTCTGTTAAAGTTTGTGATTCCCATAGCATGCACGTATGGTGAACTGTTATGTGATGAAGTCGGAGCATGATTTATTTTTTGATTGTCTTCCTTATGAGTGGAGGTCGGGGACGAGCGATGGTATTTTCCTACCAATCTATCCCCCTAGGAGCATGCGCGCAGGACTTCATTTCAATAAGTATGTGAGTTCTTTATTACTAATGTTGAGTATATGCACTCTCACCCTTCCACCATTGCTAGCCTCTCTAGTACCGCGCAACTTTCGCCGGTACCATACACCCACCATATACCTTCCTCAAAACAGCCACCATACCTACCTATTATGGCATTTCCATAGCCATTCCGAGATATATTGCCATGCAACTTTCCACGTTTCCGTTTATTATGACACACTACATCATTGTCATATTGCTTTGCATGATCATGTAGTTGACATTGTATTTGTGGCAAAGCCACCGTTCATAATATTTTCATACATGTCACTCTTGACTCATTGCACATCCCAGTACACCGCCGAAGGCATTCACATAGAGTCATATTTTTTTCTTTCAGTTGTAAGTAAATAAAAGTGTGATGATCTTCATTATTAGAACATTATCCCATGTGAGGAAAGGATGATGGAGACTATGATTCCCCCACAAGTCGGGATGAGACTCCGAACGAAAAAAAGAGGCCATAAAAAAGGAGAGAAGGCACAAATAAAAAATGAGAGAAAAAGAGAGAAGGGGCAATGCTACTATCCTTTTTCCACACTTGTGCTTCAAAGTAGCACCGTGATGTTCATGATAGAGAGTCTACTATGTTATCACTTTCATATACTAGTGGGAATTTTCATTATGGAACTTGTCTTGTATATTCCAATGATGGGCTTCCTCAAAATGCCCTAGGTCTTTGTGAGCAAGCAAGTTGGATGCACACCCACTTAGTTTCTTTTTGAGCTTTCATACACTTATAGCTCTAGTGCATCCATTGCATGGCAATCCCTACTCACTCACATTGATATCTATTGATGGGAATCTTCATAGCCCGTTGATACGCATAGTTGATGTGAGACTATCTTCTCCTTTTTGTCTTCTCCACAACCACCCTTTTATTCCACCTATAGTGCTATGTCCATGGCTCACGCTCATGTATTGCGTGAAGATTGAAAAACTTTGAGAACATCAAAAGTATGAAATAATTGCTTGGCTTGTCATCGGGGTTGTGCATGATTAAATATTTTGTGTGATGAAGATAGAGCATAGCCAGACTATATGATTTTGTAGGGATAGCTTTTTTTGGCCGTGTTATTTTCAGAAGATATGATTACTTTGTTAGTATGCTTGAAGTATTATTGTTTTTATGTCAATATTAAACTTTTGTCTTGAATCTTTCGGATATGAACATTCATGCAACAATAAAGAAAAATTACATGAATAAATATGTTAGGTAGCATTCCACATCAAAAATTCTGTTTTTATCATTTACCTACTCGAGGACGAGCAGGAATTAAGCTTGGGGATGCTTGATACGTCTCCAACGTATCTATAATTTTTGATTGTTCCATGCTATTATATTATCTGTTTTGGATGTTTAATGGGCTTTAATATGCTCTTTTATATTATTTTTGGGACTAACCTATTAACCGAGGGCCCAGTGCTAGTTTCTGTTTTTTTGCCTATTTTAGAGTTTTGAAGAAAAGGAATACTAAACGGAGTCCAAACGGAATGAAACCTTCGCGATGATCTTTCTTGGAACGAAAGCAAACCAGAAGACCTGGAGATGAAGTCAGAGATGTAATGAGGAGGCCACGAGGCAGGAGGGTGCACCCCCACCCTCGTGGGCCCCTCATAGCTCCCTTGACCTAGTTCCTTCGCCTATATATACTCTTATACCTTAAAAACATCGGGGGGAGCCACGAAACCACTTTTCCACCGCCGCAACCTTCTGTACCCGTGAGATCCCATCCAAGGGCCTTTTTGGCGATCTACCAGAGGGGGATTCAATCACGGAGGGCTTCTACATCAACACCATTGCCTCTCCGGTGAAGCGTGAGTATTTTACCCCAGACCTTCGGGTTCGTAGTTATTAGCTAGATGGCTTCTTCTCTCTCTTTGATTCTCAATACAAAGTTCTCCTCACTGTTCTTGGAGATCTATTCGATGTAATATTCTTTTGCGGTGTGTTTGCCGAGATCCCATGAATCGTGGATTTATGATCAAGATTATCTATGAATATTATTTGGTTCTTATTTGAATTCTTATATGCATGATTTGATATCTTTGCAAGTCTCTTCGAATTATCGGTTTAGTTTGGCCTACTAGATTGATCTTTCTTGCCATGGGAGAAGTGCTTAGCTTTGGGTTCAATCCTGTGGTGTCCTTTCCCAGTGACAGTAGGGGCAGCAAGGCACGTATTGTATTGTTGCCATCGAGGATAACAAGATGGGGTTTTCATCATATTGCTTGCATTAATTCCTCTACATCATGTCATCTTGTTTAATGCGTTACTCCGTTCTTATGAACTTAATACTCTACATGCATGCTGGATAGCGGTCGATGTGTGGAGTAATAGTAGTAGATGCATGCAGGAGTCGGTCTACTTAACACGGATGTGATGCCTATGTTCATGATCATTGCCTTAGATGTCATCATAATTATGCGCTTTTCTATCAATTGCTCGGCAGTAATTTGTTCACCCACCGTAATAGATGCTATCTCGAGAGAAGCCACTAGTGAAACCTATGGCCTCAGATCTCTTTTCCATACTATTGAATCTTGTTTACATCTTGCTAGTTTCCGATGTACTATTTTGCAATCTTTACTTTCCAATCTATACAACTAAAAATACCAAAAATATTTACTTTACCATTTATCTATCTCTATAAGATCTCACTTTTGCGAGTGGCCATGAAGGTATTGACAACCCCTTTATCACGTTGGTTGCAAGTTCTTGATTGTTTGTGCAGGTATTCGGTGACTTGTGCATCATCTCCTACTGGATTGATACCTTGGTTCTCAAAACTGAGGGAAATAGTTATGCTACTTTGCTGCATCACCCTTTCCTCTTCAAGGGAAAACCAACGCAAGCTCAAGAGGTAGTAGTCCCGGGCCAGATAAGGTCGCACCCGTGGGGATACCGTGCGTGAGGCCGCAAAGTGATATGATGTGTTACATCTTAGATCAGTGTGACTTAGGATCGGGGTCCTGACAGTTTTGGTATCAGATCCTGACTGCCTGTAGGATTACCAAGCCAAACTAGTCGAGTCTAGAAATTCTTTAGTGATATAAGGGAATTGATTGTGGAAGGGAACGTAAGGCTCTTTTTACTCCTTTACCCTTTGTCCCTCTGATCTGAGTAATCCTCTTCTCTTCTACGGGGATTAAGAACTAGGCTTCTCATCTTTCTCTCTGGATCACATGTTACTAATCTATAGATTTATAGGAATGATGGATTCAAGGCTCAGTTCACCTCCTACTACTTCCATGTGTTGACAGTTGATCACGGAACCTTGATATTGTGATGTTGTGTGGTTATGCCACCATTTTGTAGGATGTCCCAAATCTTTTGAGCATTTACTGCCGTTATGCTATCCGAGTTGTCCCAGGTCTCTAAACAATCTGATGCAGTTGCAAATCTTTCCTCCTTTATTCTGATGTTCCTTTAGGCCAGATTAAGAACACTAAACGGTCTATTGAGGTACTCCATTGCCTTGACATATATGTTGAAGCTATTATTATGACACTAGGGTATCCTAGAGAACCACCTAGTAATCTAGACATGTTTTGTGTTCCTAGTGTAATGATTCTGACCGCCATTCTCGAAAACATCTCGTGATGTTATTTAGTTTAGTATAGCTACTCTATTTATGGGTTCTTGAACCCAAGATTCACTCTACTTACTTCCGGTTGATAGTGGTTGCTAGTTCCTTTAGGGTATTAGTAACCTTTGTGATAGTCCTCGAGGTTCGTGGTATATCATTCTTCCAATATCGTGAACTGCTTATGGCAGAAGTTCTTCTTTGAACCAAAAGATCACAACAAGAGTGGCCCGAATGAGTTCTTCTTTATGTTTGTGACTCTGCCAATCCTACCTTCCTGCATGGGTTATCCGGAAGAAATATGTTGCCATTGTTCTACATACTAATTTGTCATCCACAACTCAGAAAACTATATGTTCCTTTGAGTTGACCCTCTTTAGTCGTATTCTGACCATCGTGTATCAACTGATAGTCAAGGATACACTACAAAAGAAAGACACATCCGTGACATTTTGAGCCGAACGAATTTTTTTTCTGTCATACATATGACACTTCTATGACGATAATTGTGACAAAACCCGGTATCATCATAGATGTGGTGGGCTCCTACTTCTATGACAAAAAATCATGACAGAAAATGGGCTTTTCGTCCTGGGCGGGCCGGAGACGCAGCTGCATGACATTCTTTGGGTCGTCCATGACGGAAAAAACCATGGTAGAAGCAAGGGGGAGGAAAATTTCGGGGAGTTGCCGGTTACGGTGGGAGGTCGGGGGCGGAGCGATGCGCGTTTCTCTCGTACGTACGCGTGTGTGTGCGAGGCGTTGGCTCTAACTGAACCCGAGCGAGGCGTTGGGATCTAACTGAACCCGAGCGATTGCACTGCAGGCTACGCGTTACTGAACCCGAGCGATCGATCGATGGCTGTTAACTGAGCCCGATGGAGCGATTCCTTCGCTACTGCTGCTAACTGAAGCCGATTGATGCTGCCTCTGGGATGAACAGTGAGCGTTGCAGGGGGAGGGGGGTTGGATGAACAGTGAGCGGTGGCGTTGCCTCTGGATGAACAGGAACCCGTGGTGTGGAGGGCTGGATGAACAGTAGATGGTGGAGGGGTGGCCATGGAGGGGTGGTTGAACAGGACCGCGTGATGTGGAGGGCTGGATGAACAGTAGACGATGGAGGGGTGCCCGTGGAGGGGTGGTTGAACAGTAGCCGGTGGAGTAGCGCACGGTGGAGGCTGGATGGACAGGAGCCCATGGAGGCTGGAGGAGGTCGACGGTAGCCCGTGGAGGCTGGAGGAGGTCGACGGTGGAGATGAACAGTATCCCGTGGAGTCCCGTTTTGTGGTACACCACACCCCTCCCCCCCCTTTCGACCGTAGCGCTCCAACACAAGTCCGTTTCGTCCGTTTTGTGGTACGCCACACCCCTCCCGATGAACAGGACCCCTGTTTCGACCGTAGCGCTCCAACACAAGTCTGTTCCGTCCGTTTTGCGGTACGCCACACCCCTCCCGATCAACAGGACCCCCGTTTCGACCGTAGGAGGTCCGTTTCCTCCGTTCTGCGGTACGCCAGGCCTTGTTTCCATCGCCTGTTTTGTCCAAGCCGGTTGGCTCCCACGCATTCCGTTGCCTCCCGATGAACACGACGCATTCCGTTGCCTCCCCATGAACACGACGCATTCCGTTGCCTCCCCATGAACACGACGCATTCCGTTGCCTCCCCATGAACACGACGCATTCCGTTGCCTCCCCATGAACACGAGCCCTTGCCGTACGTACGCGCGACTAGGCGTTCGAGACCCCGCCCGTATGTACACATACGTGGCCGTATTTTCTTTCTTGCACCCTGGCCGTTGTACGTACGTGTACATGCTACGTGCGCGCATCTACTACGACACCTGCGCGCCTCTACTACAACACGTGCGCGCCTCTACATCGACCAGTATGTACGTACACATTCGTGACCAGGATGACAACGCTACGTACGCTTCGACCAGGTGGGTCCTGACTGTTAGGCACTTCCTTGCCTGCGAAGATGTAGCTGGTGGGTCCCAGTAGTCAGGGGGCGAATCGTTTTTTTTACCCGGACGCACTTCCTTGCGCGCGAAGGTGTAGCTGCTGGGTCCCAGCAGTCAGGGGGGCGAATCGTTTTTTTGCCCGGACGCACTTCCTTGCGTGCGAAGGTGTAGCTGTTGGGTCCCAACTGTCAGGGGGGCGAATCGTTTTTTTTGTCCGGACGCACTT